>NC_056628.2:118721300-119022590 GCF_002870075.4 Lactuca sativa
TTTATTTAAAACATTTTAATGATTATAAAAATATCATTAAGAAATATTTTAGTTAAATTGAGATTGCAATTTAGTTTTTGCATTTAACACTACAATTTAACTATTCACAAAATATTTTTTGGGTTTTTTAAGGGGAAGTGAAGTTTATATTTAAATTTACCATGTAGTGTTATTTTTAAATATTTTATGCAGACTGTTAAAAAGTTGTAGCTTTAAACTGATAATAGTTACATACAATAAAATATTAAATCTAATAAATTAAGTATAATATAATAAAAGTTAAGGACATAACTTTATAAGTAGAAGTAAATATATTATTTTAAAATTGAAATTTAGTTTATTTATGATTGCACTTTAGGTTTGATATTTATTTAACGTTATTAACCAACTTATAATCATTATTAGAAAGACACTACAATTTATCACTTTTAACTATTTAAAAAAATATTTTTTTGGTTGTTTAAGTTGAACTAAAATTTATATTTAAGTTGACCCTATAATGTTATATTTAAATTAACAATTGAAGTATTTTATCCAAACTGTTCAAAAGTTGTAGCTTTAAAATGATAATGGTTTATATACAACAACATTTTAAAACTAATAAATTAAGTATAATATGTTAAAAATTAAATATATAATTTATAAGTAAATGTAAATATATTATTTTAATATTGAAATTTAGTTTATATATGATTACACTTTAGGTTAAATATTTATTTAACCTTAATAACCAACTTATAATAATTATTAGAAAGAAATTGAAAAGTTATTAGAGTTTCAAATGAATGTGGTGAAAGGAAAAATACTTCCTTTATAATTATACCAGGCGAATGTCCGCGCGTTGCGTAGAAACACCTATATAGTTGAAATCTTTACAAGTATATGTTTTTTTTTAATATAACAATAAAGTTGTTGTTAAATTTGATATAATAATTCGTATACTAAATTAATATAATATATTGATTATTTTGAATTATATGAAAATATATATACATCTATTATAACTGCATAATCTCAACCGTTTGAATGACTTCTACCCGCGAATTACTCGTGAATAAAATTAAATATAATATATGGTTTAATGTTATTTATAGTTGTTGTTATTGTTAATTAATTTTTTAAAATTTATTTTTCTTAACGTTTTAATTTCTATCATTATAATTATTTAAAACATCAAACAAAATGTTATAGTGTGAGTAAAACAAACATATAGAACAAACATTATAGTTTGAAACAAAATGTTAGTAGTAAAACAAACATATAGTTAGCATATTAGTTTTATTAAACATATAGTTAGCATATTTGATAATTTTATAAACGGTTTAAAATTGTGTAAATTATATATCAAACGTATGATAATCTATATATAACGGGAAACAAAATGTATGAACAAAAATATAAACTACAACTTTTAGTAACATAAAAATACAAAAACATCTATTATAACATTTGTATTAAATAAGATATATACACAACAAATAATAAAAAAATATAAAAAATAAACTCTATAGCTTTTAATAACATAAAAACACAAAAACATCAAATATAATATTTATATTAACTCTTTATATTTAAATCACAAATCTCTTCAAATACATTAGTGTTTCCAACAAGCAAAACTTTACAACCTTACAAAAGAAAGAAAAATAAAAAGTTAGTGATTATTAATTAATAATCATAAGTTAAAAACTCTTAAGTTGTAACTAATAAATATACATAAATTAGAAAACTCTTAAGTTGTAGTGTGAGTTTCAAATAAATGTGATACTTGGAAATGTGTATTTATTATTATTATTATTATTATTATTATTATTATTATTATCATCATCATCATCATCATCATCATCATCATCATCATCATCATCATTATTATTATTATTATTATTATTATTATTATTATTATTATTATTATTATTATATTCGTCTAAATAATTGGTTTTGACATGTTATTTTAATCCCTTCAATTATTAAACATAAAAATATTTAATTATAAATTATAACATACGTTGGTGCATATATATGTTAAACAAATCACATATAATATATATTTTCATAAATGTCATATGTAATTATTATCGTAGTAATATGGATAAATTACTTTCATATGATAATAAACATAATTACATATCAAATGTTAAAAATTATGTTAGCTTTTAAATATTGTATTCTAAATATGTTGTGTAGGATAACCCAACAAAAAATAATAGAATATAAACATAATCAAAATAGAAAAACTACAATCAAATAAATAAGAACATTGGGTAGTTGAATATATAAATAAAAAGTTACATAAATATACATCTAAATTAAAAGAAAAAACTAACATTTGTCTACTTTGCTCAAACAAAAAAAACCTATATCCATTTTCCGAATCTTCTTTCTTCATTTAACACCATTCAACCTTAGAAACTTGATGACAATTTTTCACTAACCTACAATCAAAATATTTTTTTTGAAAAAGAAGAATCAAAAAGATATTCCATGCAAAAAAATTGATGTTTTGAGAATCACATTCAAGAGTGAGTAATACATTTCGACTAACTTTCTTAAACAAAAACTTATTAATTTAGATTCTCTTTGTTCATTGACCACCTAATCTAAATTAGTCATTTTTTATAAACATCAATTTTTTTAATGATATTACACAACAAAAATTAAAAATATAATTACGTTGGGTTTCATTAACCGATAATATGAAAGATTATAAATGTTTACAATAATATGAAAGATTATAAATGTTTAGGGATATAGTATAAAAAATCAAAAATATTATATTATAATTAAAATTTTAATACTTAATATCAATATTAAAATAATAAATAGAGAAAATTACAAATTTAGCCTAACACACTAATTACTTTATGGAAAATAGTCAAAAAAACAGAAATTGCAAAATTAGCTACTGAAATCGCAAATGAAACACCCCATTTGCGATTTTGCCAATCCATCTGTGAATGTACAAGTGCCTAAAACACGGTTGTGATTTAGGCACTTGTACATTCGCAGGTGGTTTTTTTTTATTTTCCAGTATATATAGTCCATTTTGCACCCTAAAATCACATATAGACTATGTCCATCTACGATTTCCTCTGATTACCATCTGCGATTTTGGGGTTTTTTTATAGGTTTGACTACGAAATTGATAGGATTTGACTACGAAACAACCTTAGTATATATAAACTTTTTCCAGAAAATTTCATTTTTGTTAATATTTTTTTGGAAAATTTGTTGAAAGCCTCTCTAAAAAATATATGAATATTTGGTTTGCGATGTAACTGGTGGGAGGTGAAAAGTTTCTGAAACAAATCTTGAATACGTATGTCCACATGGAGGTATTTATGAATTTGCTTTGATATTTTCTGAGTATATTACTTATAGTGAGTTTGTATCTTTGGTGAGAATGAAAACTGGTTTGTTAGACAAATATAAAATTAGTCTTCTTTTCCATCATCCTAAATTGAATCATTATATTGTCATGGTTGAATACATGGATGTTAGAATGTTGATCAATGTAATCAAATGTAGTGGAGGAAGAGTTGTGAAAGTGTTTGTGGTGGTTGATGAAGGTGATGCGGTTACGGATGGTGGTTAGAGTGGAAATGAGCCGGTTGGTAATTTACGCAGCGATAAAGGGAGCAATAATCCAATAGGTACTTTCATGACTCATAGTGTACCTCAATTTCATAGTGTTGCTGAAAATGTTAATGTGAAGTATTCATCTATTCACTATGTGGATCCTGAGAATTACAAGTATGTTGGTACATATCTTAATGACGTGGGTGGTCGTTGTATCGATGTTCCTGAACAAGAAGTTAAATTTATAAATAGGCATGTAGTAGTTACAAGTAAAAAGAAAAAAGTTATGAATCAGAAAGATAAAAATGTACATGGTTATGGGAATTATGTTGATGATGCTGATGTAGCTTTAGATATAACTGACTTAGAAAGCAATTCTGATGGAGATGAGTTGGGTGATGAAGTTAAAGTTAAGATTTCCGATAACATTTTTTACGGTATGCCCCCTATACCAACATGTCCAGTTGATGTCAATGAAGATATCCCAGCATAGATGGTAGATATCAACAATCAAAAGATTGAATGTCTCACTATATTTAAGAACAAAGAGCTTCTAAAACGGGCGATTGAGAAAAAATGTCTTCGAGAAGGTTTTCAGACGAGGACACATAGATTAACCAAATGAAGGTATGAGGTTGTGTGTGTAGGGAAAAAATGTTCTTGGTTACTTAGAGAAATTGGAATTAAAAGTTCTGGCGGACTTTTCTAAGTGAAAACATTTGTTGACGTAGACACATGTTCTTCAACAATTATGCAACCTGATCATTGACAAGCAAACAAATATGTTTGGGTGAATATCTTATTGATGTTTTGGCTGAAGATTATAGTAGAATATATCAGGGACAAGATATTATTAATGATATGAATGCTCAATTGAATATCAATATTTCATACCATCAGGCTTGGCGTGCGAAGCAATATGCACTGTTGTTGTTAAGGGGTACAAAAAAGGATTCTTTTACCAAACTTTCGACTTATTTCCAAAATTTTGGTCAAACATAATCCGGGTACCGTGACACATATTCAAACAAATGGTATGATGGATTTGAGTTCTTGTACGTTGTACTTGGTTGCTCGGTTAGTATTATTATATTTGATTATTAATTGTTTTATTTTGGTGTATTTTAATAAATATACAATCTATTGTAGGAACGCGCTTTTGTTAATTTTTGTAAGCCGACCCTTATAGTAGATGGAGCTCACTTAAAGGGCGAGTTCAAAGGTACCATGTTACTTGCAGTTACTAAGGACGGACAAAACTAAATATTACCGGTTGCATATGGTATATGCAAAAATGAGTGTACAGATTCTTGGACATGGTTTTTTCAAAAACTACGTGATTGCATAGGCTATATGGAGGAGCTTACAATTATATATGATAGGTCTCCATCTATAGCGACATCCGTTGCCAAAATTTTTCCTCACGCTCATCATGGAATATGTGGTGTCCATTTGTATTTCAACATAGTCGCTTGATACAGGAAGATTAAGACAGTCAAAACAATTTTTTGGGAGGCTTGCAGAGCATATAAAGTTGATGCTGCCATGGACCTAATGCAAAAGACAAAAGAACCTATATGGGAATACTTAAAAAGTATAAACCCTGAAACATGGTCTATGCGTGACAACCCGAAACTTCTCACTTGCGCAAACCATTCACTTCAATCAACATCAGACTTGTTTCTGCTAACTTTTAGCACTATTTAGAGCCTGTTTGAGCATGCTAAGCTTACTACATCAAAAGAATAAGTGATTAGATGTGTCAGCTAAAGTGTCAAACCATCAAACAAGCCATAAACCCTCAAATGAGGAGCCACGGCCAGGAGCCATGAGTTTACGGTCGTAAACTCCAGCCTATATATGTGGTCCTTAGCCATTTTTTTCAATCACTTTTCACATTTCAAGCCTAGAGATCATAATTATCTCCCAAGGATCATAAGATTTTGCTTCCAATCTTCAAAAATGTAAGTAAATCCTTCCATCTATGTGTTAATACACCCCTTATTCTTGATATCTCCTCGAATTCATCCATGAATTTCATCTTTTGAGTCTAGATCTTCAAGATCCTCAAGAACATCAAGAACACTTAAGTGTTTTGGGCCGAAAACTCCCTCATTTGGATTCTAATTGTAAGTACACTACTCTTTGCTTGTTATATACATGAATCACATGTTAAACACCTAGAAAACACCAAGAAATCAAGAACAAAGGGTGTTTACGGCCAAGGCAATCTCCCTTGGCCGTAAACCCTAATTAGTGGTGCAATGTTGCCACTATTCCTTCCTAAGCCATGGACAAGAACCTAGAACCCTTCCTCATGCTTGAAAGCTCTTTAAAACACCCATATGCACAAAGTAGCATGAGTTTACGGCCGTAAAATCTTGTGGCCATAAAATCATTGGCCGTAAACTCTTAGGGTTGTGAACACATGGTCGTAAACTCCCTTAGTCATGCCATTTGGGCCGTAAACTCCTATGTGAGGCCCTACAACCCTTAGATGCAACCCTTTGTATTTCTAGCACTTGAATCTAAGTGTTTTCCATGTCCTAGGGTGTCTTTTCTTGCATAATCAGTTGTTTAAACACTAATTAGATGCATATATGTGTCATTATATGCTAAATAGGATCCGTGCGTGCTCAAGTCTTCACTTAACACTTAGCATCTTATACCACTCGTTCATCCAACCACTCACAACAGGTGAGTTCATACCCCTTAATCTATCTTTTAAATGATTTTAAATGCTTTTAGGAGGGATACAAGTTGAAACATTGTAGTTATTATATCAATCACATGTGATTAATAACTAGAACAAACAGATAGATTTCTTATACTTTCAAATTGTGTTATCAAACATCTATTTCAAAACATCTTTATCAAATTTTTTTCATACTAAAACTATTTATCCAAACTCCTTTTAAACTTATAAATATTTTCTAAATCATATCTATATAGATATAGTTATATAAGTAAGGTTGAAAGGACTTAGGACTGATAACTCGCTTTATTTCTTGTTCCTTGTTTGGTTGTGGACTTAGAGTATTCGGTTGTTTGTCTGAGTGTCGTTTGAACCTTATTTATATATAATGTATATGTATACAGATATAAAAGCTTTTATTTCAGTCCAATACACACGCAGTCATTCAAACAACATTACTAGTAAACTATAATAGGTATAGTTTAAGAGATTACTACTCACTATTCCTAGTACAATGAAACATACAAGAGACAGTCCATTTATGAGTCAATACAAACTTACTATTATGAGAAACAGAAAGAACTTACAATGATGATAAACTAAGAGAACATACACTATACTATACAAGAGAACATACTATACACTAGTAGAGAGAGAACATTCAATACACTATAGCATACTATATAAACACTAGAATACGATAACTAGAATGTGAACTACTACTTCATGATACAAAAATACATTGTTGTATCACATTATAACCAGAGTCTCCTGGAGGGAGAGCGGGCATCATGTGTATAGATCTATACGGGACAGACACTCCCACACCCCGACTGCTAGCTACAGTCCCAGCCAGTAAGGCCAACGGGTGACAAAATGTCACCTCACTATTTTATGACGCCAGAAGATTGCCGGTTATTCAGTCATCAATCAGCATGGTTACAAACTAATTCACATCTAAACCTTTAATTAACCAACTAGAAATTAAAGGCGATAAGACTCACCATGGAGTATGGTACATTTAATACGATTGAGTCTTCATTTTTACCATTTCATAGTCAGCAATGTCACTGCTGAGATAGAACATTCTATTTTCTTAATAGATGATAGAAATAAATGGGAGAAAACATACTTTTACACAGTAATGAAGTACTACCATATTTTCCCTACTATTACAAGTACATATGTAAACATTACATTTTTATACAAAAACAAATATGTAAAATAGTTGAGCCTCGGGTAGAAGGCTACTTTATTTTATAAGCAGGAAATATAGGATTTTCTGGGAAAACTTTATAAACTTTTCAAGGTTTCAAATACACAAATTTCGAGATTATTAACTACTAAATGACACTAAATACTTATGAGCTTGCCAGCATTTTATGCTGATACTCTCTTTCAAAATAACTTGTATTCTCAGGGAACTAGTAAGACAGGTACACACATGCAACTTTTGAAGGACGAAGTGGATCCAAGACTCGTCTGTATTTTGATTGTACATTTTTGGTGTCATTTAAACCTTACAAAAGAACACACATGTATTTAACTATTCTATTAATGCAATGGATGTGGTTGCTTGTTTTTACTATTATGCATTGTTATGATATTGTACATGATGTCCTCTACCCCCGAATGTTTCCGCCAATTCGGTTTAGGGGTGTGACACTAGGTCACATTTTAAAGGGAACATGTACAATCTTATGTCGTCCAACAGTGCGGAGTCTATAAACGCATTATCTAGACACGCACGTAAGGTGCTGATACTGATGTTGATCGACTTTTTTCGTGAAACAATGCAACAGTGGTGGTTTCAAAGACGAAACTTTGCAGGTACTAAGTTTTAATATTAATTTTTTTTATTAAATGTTATTGATCATAACTGTATAATTTATTTCTATTTTTTTAGCGGAAGCAACAACAACACTCACCTCTTGGGCCGATGAAATTGTAAAAGAAAATAAATTTTCTTATAGCAATTGGGATGTTCGCATGATCTCAAGAATCAAATGCGAGGTAAAAAAGGGGGCACAAAATATGATTGTAGATTTCCAACAAAAGACATGTACATGTAGGCATTGGCAACTTGACGACATACCTTATGGTCATGTCATAAGAGCGTTAACAGTCAACAATTATCAAGACTGCTCGATGTTTGCATTAAATGGTTACCATACCGAAACATTGAGGAAAACATACGAGGAATTAGTAAATGTTATGCCAAAGCCATCCGAATGGGAGATCCCTTATAATTTAATGATTGTTAAGCCACCTATAATGGATAAACGTCAGCCAGGGATGGCAAGAAACACAGACCGCATTCCATCCCAAGGTGAGGGTCCAATTAAAAAAGAGTGTTCTACATGCGGTAAAGCAGGACACACGAGAAACAATTGTTCTGGAAGGGCGTCTGGTAGTGGATCACGTCGCAATACATTTCATATTGGGGCTTCAGCGAGTTGCTCACAATCCAATGATGTCGATTTTGATTTAAAACAACCTTAAATTGAATAGATGTTAATTTTTTATGTATTGTAATGTTTTTATTAAATTTTATAAGATGTTGTAATGCTTTTATACTTGGAAAATTAACGGTAAACAAACATGTTAATATAAAATAAATAGCAAATCCAAGTCAAGATAATGTTACAATAATTTTTTAACTAATTATTAAACTCAAGGAATTGCAATGGGTACTTCTCTTTCTCGATTGTTATATAGTCATCCCTAACTCTCATTTTATCTTCCAAACGATCCTTTTGCACCCTAATTTGTATCTGATGGGTTTTATATGAACAATCCTATGTGTGCATGCAACCCTAATTTGGATCTATGTTTTCACTATTAGATACACAACATTATGAACACATGGATAAAACCCTAATGTAGCATGCTATTTTCGAAAATCACATAGAAGGTTAGATCACATACCTCTTATTTTTTTATTGCAATAACAACTTAAATCTTCAAACCCTTAGTCTTGAAAGCAAGCACCACAAGTGTAGTGCCTCTAATGGCTCACAAACACCACAAGCAATTGGAGAGGCTATAGAGAGAGAAGGGGGAGGTAGAAATCGTCCTTGGGAGCTCTTAGAAGCAAGTGAACGAATTCTTAAGGCCTAGGGGTCTTTATATAGGGTTGGGATTAGGGTTTCAGTCCTTATCCTTATCCAGTTACTTGCCCACCAAGCAACCACAAGATAAGCCTTGAAAAACCCCTATCTCTTGGACCTTGGACGATTTCAAGGATATCCTAATCCTTGAATTCGTCCATCCTTTAACAAGGATAATCAGTACCCTACTTTGCAACTATCACATAATTACAATTCAGCCCCTCTAGTTTAATTAATTACACTTGATCACAAAATTAATTCCTAATTAATTATTGACCAATATTATTTAAACAAATATGATTTCTCCTTTAATATATTATTCTTATAACATATTAATAAATCATAATAACCTCTTTCTCTATTTATTTCTCCAGTCAAGTTGCTTTGGTGAAGGCAACCCAAAAGGACCATGCACAACCGGGTCAAGTATTTACGAAATATAGTTACGGGCTTAAACACTAATCCAACAGTCTCCCACTTGGATAAGTCTAGTAACCACAAATGTAACATACAACTCGATTAGAAATCGTAGCTCTCAAAGACGTTGTCGAACTCTGATCTCATCAGTATCATGTCCTCTAAATAAGGGATCGTATAGTCCTCTGTTTAGATATTGTGCAGACAATCTCATGGAACTAATTGTCCAACAGTTGGTTTCTCGATCTCATATTCATTTGACATAGAACTTAATTGAACACATCAATTCAGTCCTGACCGGGCCCGGCACAAAAGTCAAATCAAATCATCGAGCGGCCGCAATATCGCTTTTACCCCCTCAGGATAAAAGTAACAGATAAACTTCGACTTATATGCATTTACTTATCCACTAATCAACTATACACAACAATGCGTTTTATAACATGAATTTACTGATGCGGTTTCGCATTATCAATGCACAACCAATTAGTAAATAATAAACCATATATCTAGGTTTTAAGACCATATGATATTATCGTCTTGCGATCACTTTTGTCATATTCCATAAAATGATTCCAGCAAGTGCGGGTTTATTCCAATGCTCAAAACTTGTTAATAAGCACTCATGAATGTTGCCGCAAACATTTTCTATGTCTAATACCTTTTAGACACTCTACCTACCAATTCATGACAATCTTCATTCATACCTACTTCCAACATATGAACGATTGTGGACCATTCGAATAATTCGATTATTCTTAATAACTCAATTATTCAGGAAGTCAAAACATGCAAATTGAAACAAAAGTTAAACAATCAACATAAGACAGTAGCTTTACTTATAAATAATACTCCTTTATTTAATCATCAAAATTCCAATTACATTTATCTATTATATGTTACTAAAACTATCTAATCTAAACTAATATCATCCTTCAGCACAATGCTCCTAGCGTGCTGCAAGTGCTTAACCCTACTCAGTCCCTTCGTAAGCGGATCTGCTGGGTTATCTTCTGATGATATCCTCTTAACCACGAGGTGTCCTTCTTCTACTCGATGTCTAATAAAGTGATACTTTCTGTCGATATGTCGAGATCTACCATGATCCCTTGGTTCCTTGGTCAAGGCAACTGCTCCTTCATTATCACAGAAAATTTCCATAGGCTCCTTTATGGTAGGCACAACTCCATGGTCACCAATGAAGTTCTTCAACTATATCGCCTCCTTTGACGCTTCGCTCGCTGCAATGTACTCTGATTCGCACGTTGAATCGACTACAGTTTCCTGCTTGGAACTTTTCCAAGTCACTGCTCCTCCATTTAGGGTAAAGACCCAGCTCGACTACGAACGGTAGTTGTCCCTGTCGGTCTGGAAGCTAGCGTCACTATACCCTCGCAGCTTCAAGTCATCACTCCTTCCGAGGACTAGGAACCATTCCTTGGTCCTCCGAAGGTACTTAAGTATATTCTTGACTGCAATCTAATGAGCTTTGCCCGTGTTCCCTTGATATCTACTGACCATGCTCAAGGCAAAGGCCACATCAGGGCGAGTACAAGTCATAGCATACATGATCGAGCCAACTGCGGAAACGTAAGGTACTCGGCTCATCTCTGCTATCTCGGCTTCGGTACTCGGACTTTGAGTCTTACTCAACTTGGCATTACTCTGTATCGGTAGTTCTCCCTTCTTCGAGTTTTCCATACTAAAACATTTTAGTACTGTCACAACTAGAAATTTTGTGTCATGTAATCTATACACTCAAGTAAATGTTGAAACAAAAATTTAAGAGCATGTGTGATACCTATTATTATGACATCAAAAACTTCAATCAAATACATCATACAAGTACTACAAATAGTCATCAAACAATTGGAAACCCTAGAAGTTCTTGTTTAGGTCCATTTTGGACTAGGACTCCCTTATTGGACCAAAATGGACCAATAAGCTTCCAATTTGACTATCATGGGCTTAGAACCCTAATTGGGCTCTAATTGGACCCACAATCATTTATTTCAACATTTTGGGCCATTTTGAGCCTAGAATGAAATGAATTAAAAGCCTTGATCCATGAATAACCTAAACTAGTCCAACAAAAATGTAAAAATCATACTATATTGTTTTAGGTTAAAACTCACCCAAACTAACTCTAATATTGGGCTTAGGAGCAAAAAGCCCAAATTTTCCTTTTTCCTTCAAGATTCTCGGCCCAAGGCCCAAGTCCAAGAAGAAATGGAGAAGAGTTGACTATTTGCATGCCACCTCACTTATATCCAACATGTTTCCATGCACCTCTCATACTTCTAGGAACATATCACTTCAAAGATCACTTCTTCTTTCCCTCCCTCACTCTCGGCCGAAACACACACACACACATACACAAATCTCTCACAAATTCTCTCTAGAATACTCAAGAACACATCCTTCCTCTCCACTCAAAAATCTCGAAAATTAGGAGGCTTTCAAGAGGATATTTCCACAAACTCTTCATCTAAGGTAAGGTTATGCTTGGATCTATGACTTAGATTCTTTGTTTTATCAAAATCTCTTCCTAATCCATGCAAAAATTGTGATCTTGCATCCTAGAACCACCTCAAATTCGAGATCTTCAAGAAAAGGGTGCTAAGGCCAAAAATCACCAAGCTTTCTTCCATCTTTTCTTCAAAAACCGAAACCACACCCTAAGGTGAGCTTCATACCCCCTATTTTTCTGTTTTATAAGTTTTGTGGGGGGGGGGGGGGGGGGGGGGAATACAAGTGAAAGTGTATATCTATATGTGTTTTGTATGCCTTGTATGATTTCTATGCTTATATGTGTGTTTTTATGTGTTTATAATGTTGGATCTAGCCATAAACCCCTAAAAACCGAGACATACTTTATGTTAAATGATACTAACATCAAATATATTTCTACATACAAAGTGTTCCAAGCAAAATAGCTAAATGGCTTAATAACATTTTCCTTGGGCTAAAAACTCAATTTTTGGACATAAAATGTTAAAAATATAAAGTTAAAGGGCCCAAAATGAAATATTTCGAATTCTGATGGGTGAGATGAGTCAAAACAGTTTCCATAATTTATTTTCTGAAAATATACTTTTTTGGAAGGTTAAAAACATAAATTAAAGCTTAATGGGCTAAAAATGACATTTTCGGCCCAATAGGGCCCAATATGCGAAATTTTCTGTTTTAAAGGGCCAAAACTGTGTTTTTCTGTAAAACAGTGGACTACTAGTGTTCCAAGTCCTTTTCTAAGGTTTAAAATGGTTTTCAAATTTAAAAAGGACCAAAGTTGCAAAAATTTTCCAAATTGGGCCAAAATTGTAAAAACTGCGAAAAAGAGGGGTTACAACCGAGAAAACTGTATTTTCAGGGACTAAAATTGTTTTTAACTAAAAATGTGCTGAAAAATATCAATTCCAATAAGTTTTGATGTTAAAATGCCAAGAAAAATAGTTTAAGGACTAAACCGGAAATTTATTTATGCAAAGGGTTGAAAAAGTAAATTTACAAAATAAAGAGGGGCTGAAAACAGAAAATTTTCAAGGCTAATTCAATACACCCATCGTGATCAAATATTGGCACCGCGACTACCGACGAAATACAATACACAACAATACCAAAAATCGTTGTTAAACGAATTGATTCGGTCTCGAATTAATAACAATCCGAAACTACTAACACGACGATACCTCGATTCACACAAGTAACTTTTGGGAATTTAATACACACGTGAGAGTGCACAGACGTCGACACACCATCTTTGGGTCCAAAAGTGTAAAATCTTGTTTGTTGGGCCTAGCTAGCCCGATGACCTGATCTTTAGGCCCGAAGACTTCAACCTTACGAGTTGTTGAGTCTTACATGACCCAACACAACGTAAAAGGACTTTCAATGGCTTTTATACTATTGGTCCCCAAGGGTCCTATGGTACGGCTAGTAAAGTCGGTTATTCAAATGCGAATCGGGTCAAGGACCCTTCGTACTTTTTTTTATCCCCAACCGGCTAACGGAGTTATCGAGGTCTTCGTGCCCTCTTTCTCTTCGGATGTGGGACTACAAGAAGTCAGGGCAGTTGGATTACGTGAATAGTATGGACGACGCCTACGGGATCGTTAGTATAAGTTGTAAACTGGCCGTTTGTGTAACGCGTGTTTATAACAATTCACTATGCGAAATAATCCGACGTCGTCTGGAATCAATGACTTCACACTTCGCGATGGTTCTACAACTACATGGAATTCAAAGTATTAGGAAAACATCGGGTTTTCCTAGGGTTATACAATAGATACAGTTTTGAAAAGTACACTAGCATAATGAACATTTTTATTACAACTATAGAAATAAACAAGCATACTTATGGATCTTCACAAACTTTTTCAGAAACTCTTTTCAGAAAATATCGGATTTTCTGGTGGTTTTCAAAATAATACAACACGTTGCTTTTCAAATACCGCTTATGAACTCACCAACATTTCATATGTTGACGTTTTTTCAAAATACTTGTATTCTCAGGTAACGAGTGAACCAAAGGAAATGTACTCAGTGATGGCTTGCAGTTTGTTTATTTATGAATCGGACAATTTGTTTTTGGGAATGTAATGTTAAAACAATGTACTCAATGTAAACTTTATCGGTTGTACTATATTAATGCATGGTGACGAATGATGTTATGTTTCATATATATTCAATGTTATGGTATTCAATTAAGTCACAACAGCCCTCGGACGTTTCCGCCGTCTGGTTCGGGGGTGTGACAAGTACCTTATCCAAGTAAGTATTCTGACTAAGTCCTATTAGTCTCTTACTTCGCTCTCTCAGTATCCTTATTCCCAAAATATAGGAAGCCTCTCCGAGGTCCTTCATAGCGAAGCACTTCCCGAGCCAGGACTTAACCTCCTGCAGAGTCGGGTTGTCGTTTCCTATGAGCAGTATGTCATCGACATACAAAACGAGGAAGCTAACTATACTCCCACTGGCCTTGACATATACACATGATTCATCTTCGCTTCGTACAAATCCAAACTCTTTGACTTTCTCATCAAAGCAAAGATTCCATTTGCGAGATGCTTGCTTAAGTCCATAAATGGACTTCTCAAGCTTGCTCACTCTATTTGGATGCTTCGGATCGACAAAACCCTCTGGCTGAGCCATGTAAACATCCACAGCCAACTTCCCATTAGGGAAAGCGGTCTTGACATCCATTTGCCATATCTCATAATCATGAAATGCGGCAATGGCTAGCATCACCCTTATACGTGTGCACATTCCCATCCACGTCGGTCTTCTTCTTGAAGATCCATTTGAACCCAACCATCTTACGTCCAGGCACATTGTCAACCAAATTCCAAACTAGGTAGTCATACATAGACTGAATCTCGCTGTCCATCGCCTCCTTCCATCTTACAGACTCTGGGCCTGCCATGGCTTCCTTATAGCTGTTAGGTTCATCTAGATTTACTAGTGTGCTATCACTAATATACGTGTCCCCTTTGGTAGTAATATGAAAACCATACAACTGGGGTTGAACTCTAACTTTTTTGGAACATCTAAGAGGTAAGGACTGGTCAATTGGTTCAACCGGAGTTTCCTCCTCGGGTTGAGCGCCAGCGGTAGAGGTTCCTTCATCGCTCGATTCTTGAATCTCTTCAAGATCGATGTGCCTCCCACTTTCTCCTTAGCTTATGAGTTCTCGCTCTCAGAAAACCCCTCTCCTCGCAATGAAGACAACATTGTCACTCGGTCTATAGAAGAGATATCCAAAGGATCTCTGCGAGTAGCCGATGAAAATACATCGCTCACTACGAGGTTCGAGCTTGTCGTGAGTCTCTCGTCTTACGAAGACCTCACAGTCCCAAACGTTGATATGTGCCAAAGAGGGAGCCTTCCCTGTCCACATCTCGTGAGGTGTTTTGGCAACCTTCTTTATAGGGACTCGGTTAAGGATATGGGCGGCAGTCTCTAAGGCATACTCCCAGAATGAGGTAGGTAGTGAAGCACAACTCATCATAGAACGGACCATGTCTAACAAGGTTCGATTACACCTTTCTGCCACACCATTCAACTGTGGTGTCCTAGGTGGCGTCAATTGCAAAACTATTCCGCATTCCTTGAGATAGTCGTGGAATTCAAGAGTTAGGTACTCTCCTCCTCGATCGGACCGAAGCATCTTGATTTTCCTGCCCAATTGATTCTCCACTTCATGCTTGAACTCTTTGAACTTTTCAAACGTTTCTGACTTGTGCATGCTTGATTAAGTAAATATACCCATATCTATTATAATCATCGGTGAAAGTCACGTAGAAGCGGTTCCCATCCTTTGTGGTGGATCTAAAGGGCCCACACACGTCGGTGTGTATGAGATCCAATAAACCCTCACCCCTCTCACAAGTGCCAGTGAAGGGTGACTTGGTCATCTTTCCAAGTAAACAAGACTCGCACGTGTCATCTTCCCTAAGGTCGAATGAATCCAACACTCCATCCTTTTGGAGTTGGGCTATACGCTTCTTATTGACATGTGCAAGACGATAATGCCACAAAGATGCTTTATCCATACTATTGGAAGAATCCATACACAACACATCATTTCCTAGGTTATCTACAACCATAACAGTTTCATAAATTCCTTTACAAGGCATTGCTTCAAAATATAAAACACCATTTAGATAAGCATAAATGAACCATTCTCATTATTAATCGAATATCTAAATCCTTGTCTAAACAAACCATGAAAAGAAATGATGTTTCTTGCCATATCTGGCGAGTAGCAACAATTATTTGAATCTAAATTCAATCCATTACTAAGCACTAAAGAATACACTCCAATCTTGGTAACAGCCGACGTTCTTCTGTTCCCCATGATTAGATTTATTCTTCCAAGCTCCACATCCCTATTTCATCCTAGTCCCTGCAAATCAGAACAAATGTGGTAACCATATCCTGTATCAAGAACCCAAGAAATAGCATGAGATGAATCATTAGATTTAATTGTGTATATACCTGCATAAGATGGCTTGATCTTTCCATCCTTGATGGCTTGCAGATATTCCAGGAAGCTTCTCTTCCAATGCCCTATTTTGTGGCAATGATGGTACTCTGCCTCCTTTGGGTTAGGGTTGGGCTTAGTAGGATCAACCTTGGTCCCACTAGAAGAGGAACCATCTTGGGACTTTCCCTTGCGGTGGCTCTTTGACGGAGCCTTCCTCTTCTTCCCCTTCCCTGCCCTATAGCCAAAACAGGAGCAGCGGATGGATTAGGAGTTAGTGCAACAGACTTGTCCTTAAGGTTTCTTTTAGCAGTCCTTAGGAGCCCTTGGAGTTTGCTTAGGGTGACCTCTTCCTTGTTCATGTGGTAGGTCATCCTAAATTGGTTGTAGCATGAGGGCAAGGAGTGAAGAACAATGTCGATAGCCAAATCTTCCCCAAAGTTGACATTCAACTTGCAAAGACGATCAACATACCTTTGCATCTTTTGCAAGTGCACGGTTAGAGACTCTCCACTTCCCATTTTAGCAGTGATCATATTCGTAATGATCTCATAGCGCTCTTGCCTCGTGCTTTGGTGATATCTCTCCATCAAGTTTTTATGCATTTCATAGGGATACATGTCCTCATAGGACTTTTGGAATTCGGAGTTCATTGTGGCTATCATGATGCAATGAACTTTCGTTGCATCACGCTCATGGGTCTCAAAGACAACCATTTCTTCGGGAGTGGTAGTATCCGGATTGATCTTCTCGAGATTCTCATCGAGAACATACTCTTTATCCTCGTAACGCGCGATAGTGCGAATGTATCTTATCCATTCGCTAAAGTTCGATCCATCGAAAGTCACTTTTTGACAAAGGCTCATTAGCGTGAATGAGCTAGCAGCAGCGTTGTTTGCATTAGACATCTACAAATAGAAAGGACAAAGTTTGATTAGAATTGAATCCCTAATTAAACACCTAAAATGAAAAATTAGGGCTAGGACCCAACAACATTATTTACATATTAGAAAAGGGATGTCGTAATCCAACACGTAAATAATTTGGAGGTAAGTGAATGACGATTCACTAATTCTTCACCATGAAAAACATAAGCTTAAGTTTTAAATGTATTTAGAATTCCTAGATTTTTCTTGAGATTCATTGAACCTTTCAATGGCATGTTTAAATCTCGATATTCCCCTATCGTTTGTGACTAGGATGCCGAGGATCACAAAGTGGGTGTGAATAACCATGCAAATCTACATGGTGCCTTCATTGTTACAATCACCTATTCGATGTGCCGGTAAACACACGCTCCATCAAACTATGACAAACAATGAATCACCCTTTACCACCTTTTCTTAGAACTAATTAGTGTGCCGGTAAATCACACACGCTCCACTCACTTCTTAGCAAGGGTGCAAAGTGTAATTTCATGAGATTGCATCAATTTCACTTTTGCCTAAAGTAACTAGGATTGGGAATTTAAAAAAAAATGTTTAGTTACTTTATATAGACTCATTATACTTAGTAATGAGGAGAGGATTGCCCTATCCTACCCGTTCGGCTAACGACCCTTCACCAGTCAAGCAAGCGGTGGGTGTGAGTGTACACCTATTAAGCACCATTTTATAGGCAGCAACCTTATACCCACCTTATAGACTGACTTCGTGAATGAGGCCTACTAACGGTAAGACTAGCATTTTAATTATACATATATATTTATTAAGCTTGTAATAATATAGTAGTATAGGGTGTATTTTAAACATTTCAAAAATACTAGGGTTTTAATCTTCAATTTAAAATTTTCGAAATTTAATACCATTTAAATTAAAATTTTAAATATTAAAACTATTGATTTAATAATTATCACAAATTAAACTATTAATTTAAATTATTAAATCACAAGGGATTATCTAAATCATGAGGATAATTACTATTGAAACAATTAACTTATCCTAATCCCTTTTATCCCTCTAAATTTTGAAAATAATGGGAGGGGATAATTCAAAACCTTTAATTACCATATTTAACTATTAAAAGATAATTACAAGATATGGGATTATCCAAATCCCTAAAATTTAGGATCTTATCTTGGGGAAGGAGGCAAATCTTGAAATCTAAGGGTTTACAAACCCTAGATTTCGAAATCTTGGATTAAAAGGAAAGGATTCAAAAACCCTTTCAAGATTTTCGCAAATTAGGGTTAGAAAACCCTAATCTCGAAATCTATGGCCTCCTAGGGTTTATTGGCTATAAACCCTAATTTGTCAAGTTCATACAATTGAATAATACTAATTGAAAACAAGTTAACCAAAGGCTTTGATACCACTGATGGGTTTTATACGAACAATCCTATGTGTGCATGCAACCCTAATTTGGATCTATGTTTTCACTATTAGATACACAACATTATGAACACATGGATAAAACCCTAATGTAGCATGCTATTTTCGAAAATCACATAGAAGGTTAGATCACATACCTCTTGTTGTTATATTGCAATAACAACTTAAATCTTCAAACCCTTAGTCTTGAAAGCAAGCACCACAAGTGTAGTGTCTCTAATGGCTCACAAACACCACAAGCAATTGGAGAGGCTATAGAGAGAGAAGGGAGGAGGTAGAAATCGTCCTTGGGAGCTCTTAGAAGCAAGTGGATGAATTCTTAAGGCCTAGGGGTCTTTATATAGGGTTGGGATTTGGGTTTCAGTCCTTATCCTTATCCAGTTACTTGCCCACCAAGAAACCACAAGATAAGCCTTGAAAAACCCTTATCTTTTGGACCTTGGACGATTTCAAGGATAATCATTGCCCTACTTTGCAACTATCACATAATTACAATTCAGCCCCTCTAGTTTAATTAATTACACTTGATCACAAAGTTACTTCCTAATTAATTATTGACCAATATTAATTAAACAAATATGATTTCTCCTTTAATATATTATTCTTATGACATATTAATAAATCATAATAACCTCTTTATCTATTTATTTCTCCAGTCAAGTTGCTTTGGTGAAGGCAACCCAAAAGGACCATGCACAACCGGGTCAAGTATTTACCAAATATAGTTACGGGCTTAGACACTAATCCAACAGTATCATCTCTGCGTCCTTGTCAGCAAGCCATTTTTCAGTCGTTTTGATTGTCTTCTTAGTCTTTTTTATCCATTCTTCATGTTCTTTGATTTTCTTTTTATTGAGATCTATCCATTATTGAGCTTGTTTGCATTCTGATGCAATAACTTCACGACGTTCACTGAGAAGGCGGGATGCCTCTTTATCCTGTATTTGTTTTTCTTCAGCCTTTTTCAATTCTTGAAAATTTTGATCCGACATATATGAGTTTGCCGAAGAGGGTGTAAAAAGGGGTCAACTGCATGTCACTCCTGCCGAAGAGGGTGTAGAAAAGGGGTTGACTGCATCATAATAGTAACAATCTACTTTGTTGCATGAGCAAATTTCTTAGTGATGCTATAGCGTGCCCACATGGTATACCACTTTTTTGCCATTTCCCACAACTACATACCCTACATTCAAGTTGTACTTTCCTGGTGTCGAAATTGTCATCGACTTCAAATGTATCCCCATACATACGTCTTGCCACCCAATTATAAGACTTGTTCACACGCTTTTGAACCTTATTTTCAACATAAGGGGTAACCCGGACGTAAATTCTCCCTGCAATATTTGTTAATTTATAAATAATAACACAATAAAAAAACAAACTATAAATATAAAGTTACCTGCAACTTCATTCCGTTCATCATACGTTGATGGTATAGACTTATTGATTAACTCAATTATCGCTGTTATAGGTAACTCATGCATGTAGGTGGATATAGTTTTCACCATTCCAAGAATATCAAATGATTTTACATTGTAACGTACTTTCGGGAAAAATTCCCGTGCCCATTTTGAAATTGCTATATTGTCAAGCCAGAAAATTAGACTCCTAAGCAAGGTGTGGAAAGGTGGATTCGTACATGCACTTTGCAACCTTTCCAATCACAAGTAAAAATCATTAACACTATATGCATTGCATGACTTCCAAAACAATGTTTCAACTTCAGTATCACTATCTCCGACAGAATCTCGTATTTTTCGAGCTATATCTTTAGGACAATACCCATGATACAAATCTGGGTAGACTCTCTCAACTACAAAGTCTATTTTATCACATAGATTGCTTATGAAACCAACCTCTGTATCTTCACCTAAGAAATCTTTTAACTTCATCATGAACCATAGCCAAGATTCCTCACACTCTAAGGGTCCCAAAGCAACTGCTAAGAGTAGGGGCTCATGGTTTCCGTCCAAAGCCACTACAAAGTACATTTTTGTCAGATAATTGCCGAGTAGGGGTAAATAACGCACATATATTAACGGTATCATGCACCTAAGAAAGGTACGGATCTGCATAAAAAAACATACTTATATTAGTGACAAGCAAAATCAAAACGAGTTACATTATCTAGAACTATTAAGTAACTTAATAAAATAAAATGTTATACCACGCAACCTAAAGCCACGAAACAAAATTGAAAGCGGTTGGTATCGGTTTCTTGATGGTTGTGAAGGTATTACGAATTGTTTTTTGAAGATTATGCAACAATATTGGTAGGTGACAAAAGCTTCTCTCAGTGTAAGTACTTATTTTCACAAACAATGAATTTTTTTTTACAATCATCACACGAATCCAATTATAATTATACACAAGTTGGTACTTATTTTGAATTCATAGTCAAACCAGATGACTTCATAGTCAAACATCACTGATTGACAAGACAAGACATTGTACTTGTTTGCAGTTCATAGTTAAACTTTTTGAATTCATAGTCAAACTAGATGATCATAGTCAAACATCACTAATCGACAAGACAATACATTGTACTTGTCTGTAGTTCATAGTTCAACTTTTTGAATTCATATTCAAACCAGTTTATTTCATATTCAAACATACTTGTCTGTAAGAAATTTTCTTCTATAAATTGGTAATAATCACTCCATGAAATTTATCTGTGAAAGTAAGTCATATTTGATCGAATAAATCAGGCGAATGACATACTGCAATTGTGGAGGTGAACGTATCATTAGGATATCGGGTACAACTAAAAACCCAGATTATTTTACGCTTGCCCTTATATGGTATCATGATCTTAAGTTCCTTGATATGTACACCCTCATATTTATATGACAACTGTTGTAATCGTCAATCTTTAAATTTACAGGGACCAAAATGCGGGTTTATTAGTTGGGTTGATGAAGAGAATGACCAATCTTCTATGGTAATAGCTAAAGTAGCTAACTCTAATAAGCACTTTCAATCAGAAAATAAGAAGTTGAAGATAGCATTGGTTTGTAGTTGGGTATTGTTTTTGACAATTATTGTTTACAAGTTGTAAGTTTTTTAATATTTTCTTGATAGTTTTGAAGTTGTAACATCAATAAATTGTTGTATCTGTTGTTATGTTTAAGGTATTGTAGTTGTAACATTAAAACTAATGGTGGCGTCATTGTTATGTTGTAACTAGCTACCAGTACGTCAATAAATTGTTGTAATTGTTGTTATGTTTAAACTTTTGTAGTTGTAACGTTAAAACTAAAACTAATGGTGTAGTCGTTTGTAGTTGCAACATTAAACGATTAATAATCAAATCCAACATTCAATTACACACACACATACACACATATATATAATCCAACTACATAAGACCAAGACTCGACCCCCAATAAATTTTTGTCATCCTTTGGCGAAACTCTAAAGCTGCGTTTCTT
The DNA here is from genome assembly GCF_002870075.4 of Lactuca sativa. NCBI lineage: Eukaryota > Viridiplantae > Streptophyta > Magnoliopsida > Asterales > Asteraceae > Lactuca > Lactuca sativa. Next base: position 118,743,842 of record NC_056628.2, read on the forward strand.
GGGTCAGTAAGTTGACATATTGGTTGTCCTGAAACTAATTGTTCCATAAACATACAAACAAAATCACTACAATCTCTCAAATGACTACTTTGTTGGGGAACATTGTTTTCCAAAATGAATTTCATATTCAATGGAATCCTTGAGATGTTCCTCCATACCCAGTAGTTAATCTTATCTAAATTATCTGCCACCAGAGCTTCAAATTTGGTAAAGGTTCCATCAGAACAGGCCCGACTCTAAAGAGAGGCAAAGTGTGCAGCCGCACAGGGCCGAAAAGAAAATAGGGCCCGAGTTTTGCAAAATTATATAATTAAGATATTAATATATTTAATGTTTTTAGAGTTGTAACACAAATATGTATCAGTTTAGCTAGTTAAAGCGGCGTGTGTTTAAATACAATAAGGACGCGGGTTCGAATCCTTCTAAAATTAGGGTTTTTTTGTTTTTTTTTAACGTTGGCTTATTCTAACTTTATTGCGTTTGGCTCTATATAAGAAGGATGTTGCTCCATATAAGAATTAAGAAGGATGCATATATATTAAATATTCTAAGTTACAATTTCTATCCTTAATTTATGATCCATACTTTACAATTTATCATATTTATCAATTCTCTTTACTAAATTAATTTCCAAAAATTCTACATTTAGCCCCTTAACTTTTATAAATATATATTTGTCATTTTGGTTGTCGTTTAAATGTTACGATATGTTATTACTTGCGAAAATACTATGTTACGATATATTATTTGGGCCCCGTTTTCATTTTAGGTTGTCGTTTAGATGTTACGATATGTTATTACTCGTTAAAATACTATGATTTTTCTATGTTTATTGCTATAAAGTTTATCTTCGTTTTAAAAAAAACTTCAGTTTATATAATTAATTTATTACATGTTAGGGCATAAGGACATTTTTTTCTGGCTCGTCCTAGGCATTTGAATCCTCAGGACCGGCTTTACATCAAAATTGAATTTCTTATAAGCCCCCCTATCGAGACTGTCATAAATATAGACTTCCATTGAATCCAATCTTAGTTCCCTAAATAGCCAGTGATTAGGGAATGAATAAATCGGCATTAGGACCTGTACAAAGTTAAAAAAAAATATTTATCTGTACATATCACAATACAAAAACAAAACAACAATAATGAAATTAATTTCAAAAATTAAAATTCAGTTTACCGTATCCACATTCCACCAAACAACCATGAAGTTGGGGTATATAGCAATACCAAACATAACGAAGGTATACCTTTGCTAGCCAAAGGTACTGAACTGATTGAAGGTACTTTTATGTCTATATATGTATACATGATATATAACTAATAGTTGAACGACCTTCAGACGGATAATCGATACCCTAAAGCCACATCCCAACGAGGAAAAGGAAATAAGGCGAGCTAGCCTTCCTAAGTCCTTCAAACATTACTTATATAATTATTCATATATAGGCATGCTTTTAACAATTTAAAAGTATAAAAGAAGTTTTGTAAAACATTTAAGGGTTTTGAACAATAAATAAATAATAATGACTTGATGTCATTTTATAAAGCATTTTGAAAGTAATTCTTTTGATAACAAAGTATAATAGAGTTTGAAAGGAAACTTACAGAACATAATATAGTTTAATAAAGAGTTTTAAACAAGTAAAAATGTTTTAGAAAGCTATCTGAAGTAATCTGTTTGATAAAACGGCAAAAAGTCTAGTAAATCCATTGGTATGCTGGTTATTAATCACATGTGATTGATATAATAACTAGCATGACTTAACTTGTATTTGATGGGTTTTGGTCATAAGACATCCTATGTGCTCATACAAACCCTAATGCTTGGATCTAGGTTTCTCTATTGTACATGCAAGTTATCCAAGACTATAAACCCTAATTCTAGCATTCAAGTAATCATATTAACATGAGAATAGGTTTAAGATGTTACCTTGATTGTTATGTAGCAATAACAATCCCAAATCTCCTTGTATTGACTTTAGAAAGCTTAGAGTCACAAATGCCACTCCTCTAATGTTTCACAAACACCATAAGCAAGAGGATGAAGACGAGAGAGGATGGAGGCTGCCCAAAAACGTGTGAAACCCTAGAACAAAGCTTAGCCACGTTTTTGGTCCTTAAGGGATCTATATATAGGAGGCTATTAGGGTTATCTAACAAGGAAACCCTAATTTTGGATGCTTAAGCCCTAAGCAACCCATGGACTCCTTTAATTAAGGCCTTGGACGATTTCCTTATGGGTTTCCCCATAGAATTCGTCCTCTCCTTAATATAAGACAATCCATGGCCCAAATTGCAATTATCTCATAATTACAATTCCAGTCCCTTAAGTTTAATTAATCTCCTTTAGTCACAAAACTAATTACCAATTAATTATTGACTAATATTAATTAAACAATATGATTTCTCCTTTAATATATTATTCTCATAATATATTAATAAACCATATTTAATCCTTTCTCTCCATAATTCATCCTATCAAGTTGCTTTGGTGAAGGTAACCCAAAAGGACCATGCACCATCGGGTCAAGTACATACCAAAACAGTTATGGACTTAGACACTAATCCAACAGTCTCCCACTTGGATAAGTCTAATAACTATTCTGTGTATGACTTCAGATCCTGATCTGCAATCGTAGCTTTCCAAAGCCGCTGTCAACTCTGATCCTATCAGATACGCGTATCATATATTCCTCCATTCTAGATATCATATGAGACATGATTTCAAATCATTCTCTTTGTACTATTTCTCGAATTTCGATTTATGACGACTGACTAATTGAACAAATCAAACTAGCCCTAGCCCGACCGAGCATTTACGTTTGTCATCACTAAATCATCGAGGGGCCCAAAGATATCGCTTTTATCCTACCTTGGATAAAAGGAACGGATAAACTTTGATACAATGCTTGCTTGCACTTACTCACCGAATCACACACAACAATATGTTTTATAACACCAAGTTACTAGTGCGTTTACATATTATCAATGTGCAACCGATTTGCAAGATACAACTCACACATCTCGGTTTCAAGAATATAAGATGTTATCATCTCACCAATCACTCGTGATACAATTCATGGAGTGATCCAAGTGAGCGTGGGTTTAATCCAATGCTCAAATCATATTCATAAGCACTCATGAACGTTGCAGCAAACATTTGCTTATGTCTAATACTCTTTTAGACAATCCACACACCAATTCATGACAGTCTTCATTCATATCTACTTCCAACATATGAACGATTGTGGCCCGTTCGAATAATTCGATTATTCTTAATAAATTCAATTATTCTGGAAGTCAAAACATGCAAATGTGAAACACAAGAATAATACTAATTTCATATGGCCTCAAACCTTTGAGTATAAATAAAACTCCTTTTATTTATCACCATATTGATTACTCATTATTTGTCGTTTCGGGTAATCAACTTCTTACTTGAATTATTACACTTGTCCCATGCTCCTAGCATGCACACAATGTTTACCTATGGTTCTTACTTTGTGAAATAGATCAAATTGAACACATTTCCAATCATTCTTATTTCACAACTCCAAATCCTTCTTCATAAGTGTAAGAATATCAAATTCTTGCCGCTTATAGAATATGTTAGATTCTAACATTTTATGCAATGATCCTTTCGTAATGTCACTGCACCAAAGTCACAAAGACTATTGCCAATGATATTACAAAGTTCTCTATTGGAGATTGTTACAAGTCAATTCCTTAGATATGATGTCTCTCACTCAAAGTACATTCCTTTGAACATCCTTTGCATAAAAGTTTCTAATCTAGTCATAAATTTTCAATATCCAATTCTCAATATGGACACGTTTCCATATTTTCCATATGACAACTCATTCTTAATAGAATCTTATCTATTCGTAATGATGTCGAAATGGTCCATCCAATATGGAAACATTTCCATAATTTCCATATGACAACTCATTCTTAATAGAATCTTTTCTATGACGATATGGTCCATCCAATACCATGCTTCCAACTACTCACAAGCGACCAATCATCGTCAAACTTTGGATTGTCCTTTGATAGTTGTTTAATTATTTTAGTCAAAACCAATTCTAGTCACTTTTCCCTCTAAATGCGCTCGACATTTGGAAAAATTTAGAATGGTCAAACATTAAATCATTTGCAATCGATCCTATACCCGAAGCATATGGGACACGACGCATAATGTTTTATTTGCTATGTTCTCAAAATTCGAATTGTGAAGAGGAATGCTGTAATCATAATCGAAATTTTAAGAACACACTATGTACCCTTGACTAAATTTATTAACATTTCTCAACCTAATCCTTTAGATTTGAAATGAAGCATAATATTCTCTCCCTTAATTATAGCAAAACCACTTTACAACCCTTACGACTTTGCAAGGTATAACTCTTGTTTTCTATAATTAATATTGCCAACTTGCAATAAGTGCCTTAATAATCATACAATCATAACATTTATGCTCCCACTATCATGATGATTATTATAAAACATAACACTTACGCTCCCATTAGCTTTGACATCTATTCAGAAACATCTTAACTTTCAGAAAAACAATGCTTATTGAATTTCTTAAGTTCATGTTTCTAATACTTAGTGCTTTGATAATCTTTTATCAAGGCTTCTTGAACTTATACACCTTTGCCTTAGATAGTTCATATGTGTGTGTAAACAATTTCCAAACCTCACAATTCAAATTATGGAAAGGGATACCGTAACCATAATCGAATTCGAGAATGCAATTTTACAATCACTATCTTCTTAAAATCTTTCTTAGTGAAAGCATTTCCTCACAATCATTTTCATGAAGGAGGAAATCTTATGACACTTAGATTTAAACGGTGTATTTGTTCCTATCCATGTGAATTTGTCAAAACCAAAGTTTACGACAAATTCAAACTCATATGGATCGAACTTTCTTGATCTCAATTTCTTGCCTTTATGGTAGCACAGCTTCCCACCATGTCTTCCAAGTAGTTAAGCAGCTCACCTTTTCTTATCAATGTACTTTCCATTGATCAAGGTCCTTGCCTTTTATGCATTCAAATGAGAACTCATAGGACTCACATGCATAATTAACTCAATTGGAACGGTCACAGAAACAAAATTATGTCAAAACGATATGTTGTAAACCTCAAATCGTGTGCTAGTGATGATCGATAAGGTCTATTTGATTTGTTCTTGAAACCTTTCAATACCAATAAGACTCCCACTGACTCCTTGACATATAAGAATCTCTTGTCAACAACCATTTCTTGACAAACAAATATTCAAAAGTTAGTGTAGCTTTTATCAAAACACTTCATAAATGGGTCCTAGTTGGTCTTTGTCTTATCCAATACATCACAACTTACCACATTTGATGAATATCATAAACCTTTCTAATTCTTGTCACTCAATGTCACAATCTTTACTCTAAGACTTGTTTTTGAACGAAGTATGATTGACTTCTTGATTTAACCATTTCTTCAATTCTTGATTTCTCTTCTTAACCATAAGACTCACTTAGAGGATCAATTGAGATATGGTTCTTAATCATTAAGACCTATCATAAAGCATAAAAGCTACTCTCCCTTCTTCTTAGAATGGAGAAACTTTTATCTTTCTGCCTACATGATTCTTCTTATTTGTTTTGATATTGATTTAAACTTTTTCAATCAATTCATAATTACACTTAATCTTATAAGTATAATCATATTTACTAAACCTTTAGTAAATCATGACGTATATCATTGTTATTCTTATGTTGGACTTGATCAACACGCAACTTTGTGTGCTCGATCTCCTAGTCCTTCACTTGACACTTTGTCAATGAATTAGTCTAATTTCCAAATATGAAATTTCTCATTCATCGTGCAACCAAGTTGCATGATTCCAATTTTTTGTCCAATTGAAACTTGGATGATGAGAAACTCTCCCTATTTGGTAAACTCTCGAATTTCCATAAATAACATAATAAGAACCAAATCCATTATTGCTAATAATAGAAACATTCAAACATCAATTTTTCATATACGCCATTGCAAGGATAAATAAATAATATAAAATCAAAATTTATTTTACAGCGGAAAAATTTTGTCCTTACAATGCAATTCATTGAAAAACTATGCTAATACATCTTTCTTAGCTATCTAATTCTAAATCTAAGTAGTAGCTCAAGAATCTAATCTTCGAGAAATGCGATCAAAATCCATTCCTTCACGGTTAGATTCTGCTCACTTCTTCCCTTAAGCTTCCTTTCTTTTCTTCGATCCTACAAAACATCAATTGCAATCTTATCACATTATGTATTAAGAATCTAGAATAGAAGCTTAAAAGAGTTAGTTAATGGATTTTACCTATATTAGAGCCATACGTTTCGACTCTCCCATCTCTTAGATCTCTTAGGTAAATGGGGCAGCTTCGTCTCCAATGCCCTTTTCTCTTGGCAATAAAAGCAAATTGACTCTTTTGGAACATGACATGGAACTACTTCAGACATTGCCTTTCTCTTATGATCAAACTTTTCGATCATAGCATGTATTTCGTTGCCATTGTCTATATCCATAGAGGTCTTGAAGGCAGATTCACCAATCAACTTTGCTTTTCTATTGCGCCAAACCATTGCTGATCCAGCAGCAATAAGCATATAGGTGAGATCTATAATGGTCACGTCGCGGTTCATCATATAGTACTCTCTTACGAACTCACTATATAAGTTAGGAAGTGACTGAAGAACCCAATCAACAGCCATTTCCTCACAGACAACGGATCCCAACATTCTTAACCTATCAATGTGTGACTTTATCCCTAGGACGTGTGCACACACCGACTTTCCTTCTTTATGTTTACTTGCCAAAATGGCTTGAATGAGTTTGAACTTTTCAAGCCTTCGAACTTGTGGGTTAGGGAGAACAATTAGAGGAGGTGGAGGAAGTGAAGCCTGATTTCTTGTTCCTCGATCAAATCGTGGAATACCATCTTCATGTGGAATGCTTGTTCCACGGGATTTGGGAAGGCCATAGTTGTCGAAGTTTGACATCTACAAAACGGGAGAAAAGAATTCAAGTGTAACAGCCCGGATTTCCAGGTATCTTTTATTCTTATATTTTTGGTATTTTGTGAGGAGACTCGGCGAGTTGGAGCTTAGACTCGCCGAGTAGGATCGCGGTTCTGGACGCGGGTTCACGCCTAGACTCGGCGAGTCCGCGCTATTTAATGAAACCCTAATTTCCCGGTCCTAAGCCCTATTTAAAGGACCTTATGGCCCTTCATTGCGGCTACCTTGTCCTTGAGAGCACCTAAACAGCTGAGAGTTCTTGTGAGTGAGATAAGAGGCCATTATTCACCAATTTTGTGTGTATTTGCAAGAAAGGAAGGGGGAAATCAAGCTAGGAGAGTTGGGGAGCTTGGATCTACTTCCATTTCGTCAGAGGAAGCTTATTGAGGTATCATTCAGAGCTTATTCTCGTATTTTTGTTGATATGGTCAAATCTAGGGTTTCTTCATGCCTTGTTTGCCTTGTATTTGGAGTGTGAGAGGTCCCATGGGGATATGGTACCTAGATCTGGACCTTAGCAGGTCCAGAGAGTCCCAAATGCCATGCTTTATGTCCTCCTTTTGGGTTTGGAGACTAGGGTTGCCATCTTAGAGGTCATCTCTCCAAAAAGAGCCTTGTAGGTGTTGCATGGTAGCCAAGACTGTGACTTTACGTGATGAATGAGCTTAGGAAGGCCAGATTTATGAGTTGATGGAGCGGATCTGACCTCAGAAGCGAGATTGAGTTAATGCATGGCATAAACTCGCCGAGTCCGAAGAACAGACTCGGCGAGTAGCATGAAGATTGTCCTTAACCACTCAGCGAGTGGTCTTGCCGAGTTAACGATTGACTCAGTGATCCAGGGAGAGTTAGAGAGGGTTGACAGGTGGACTGAGTCGAGTTGGAACTCGCCGAGTTGTTCTTGAGACTCGGCGAGTTGAGTCGTGGTGGCCCCGCGATTCATGCCAGGTGGGACTTGTCGAGTTGGGGGTGTACTCGACGTGTCAGGAGGGGATCCTAGAGAGTCAGTGAACACGTATAGACTTGCCGAGTCGCCATAGTGCACTCGCCGAGTCCGGTCAAAGTTGACCGTTGACTGTTGACCAGAGTTGACCAGTGTTGACTTGATAGGGGTAGTCAACCTTAGTGGTAAAAGTGTTAATTAGAGACATATGATGTTATAGGAGGATTATAGCTCGGAGGATCGAGCACGAGTGATTTTCGGGATTCGCGAGTTATCGAGATATACGAGGTGAGTCTTCTCACTATACTTTACCTTGAGTAGGTAATCAGAGTTATGTGATAGAGTATTTGTATGCTATATGCCTGTTATGTGTTGTACTGCATTATTTCTATGTGATTTATGTTGTGCATGTTTATAGAGTTGGAACCGGAAGGTTCCCAGAGTTAGAACCAGTGGGTTCACAGAGCAGGGTCTACGGACCCACAGAGTTATAGCCTCGAGTGGCTAATATGTGTTATGTGTGGTATTTTGAGGAACTCACTAAGCTTTGTGCTTACAGTGTTAATGTTGTTTGTTTCAGGTACTAGTGATGACCGTGGGAAGGTGCCGGCTTGATCTGTACACACGCACGGGATTTTTATAATATGTGATCTTGGGATTTTGTATGATATGGATTGGGGTTTTAAACTTGATGTTTTATGAAAATTTAAATGAAAATGTTTTTATCTTATGCGAAAAATTATTTTGAAATTCACGGTGTTACAATTTGGTATCAGAGCCTTGGTTTGAGGGATTCGAGTACACCTTCGGGCGTATTTGAACTCAAACTGAGGATTTGAAGGGTATTTTCAAAAAGAGTAAAAGATTTTGGAAAAACGCAGAGCAGAGTGTGTGTACGATCGGTCCGCGCCCGAACGGTGATTTCCCAAAATACCCTCATGTTATGTGCTATTGATATTGATATGATGTATTCGCATGCTAGAGTAGGCTAAGTATTCCTATTAGGACTAGAGTGGCCTGATTTATGATGCCTTAGCCTAGGAAGAGGTGAGCTGCTATGAGATGCTTGAGAGTGAGTAGGTAGCAGCGAGGGGCTTATGAGAGATCTATTAGAGAGTAGCCTGTGCATGATAGAGTACTTGGAATTTGGGATCCAAAGAGGAGGACTTAGGGTGTATTCTGATACGGTGCAGACAGTAGTATTGGGCCCGTACTACTGAAAGCACCGGAGCGGTGTACAGCCCAAGTAGGAATCTTTGGAATACCAAGGATCAAGGAGGGATGAGTTGTCGAGTGTGAATATGCTCGAATGGATTCTAATTTATCATATGTTGTATTTCAGAGGTAGATCATGGTGAGGACACGTATGATGCCTGAGAGCAGTGATACCAGTGATGAGGAGATCCGCCGGATCATCCACGAGGAGGTGGCTGCGGCCATCAGGGCAGAGATACCAGAGATGTTCGGGTCTATTAAGACCACGCTGATTGAGACTTTTGACAAGCGTTATGCCGCTCTTTCTGAGGTTGCTGTTGCAGCGGCCACCGCAGCTATTGCTGCCGCTAGGCCGTAAGGTGGTGATGCGTTGTTGTTCCGGGAGTTCAGCAACACAAAACCACCAGAGTTTGATGGGACCCAGGACCAGGTGGCAGCTATGAGGTGGATTTCTGACATAGAGGGGTGTTTCTTCACTTACTCATCTCCTGAGAATTTGAAGGTTCGATTCGCGCTGAACCAGCTTCGCTTGGGAGCGAAGGACTGGTGGAAGTTTGTGACGGCGCACTTTACGCCTGCTGAGCTTGCGGCAGTGACCTGGGAGAGGTTCAGTGCCATGTTCCGAGATGAGTATGTTCCCCAGGTGGAGAGGGAGCGTTTGGCCCAGGAGTTTCTGACCCTCAAGCAGGGTACTGAGTCGGTTACAGCGATCACCAGGATGTTCCATAAGAGGGCGATGTTCTGCCCTGAGCACGTGTCCAACTAGCAGGCACGTATGAGCCGTTATCTGAGTATCTTGAGGCGAGACATTCGGGAGTTTGCGGAGAACTCCTCGTATCGGACATTTGCTGAGCTTCAGGCAAATGCCCAGAAGAGGGAGATTGAGCTAGAGACTCAGGCCAGGGAGGAGGCGGAGTCTTAGGGGAGGGATCGGCGACCGGCACAGTCTTAGCCGGCAGCCAAGCGGGCCAAGCCCGCTGATCCCAAACCAGGGAGCCAGAAGGTCCGCACTTGTGGGAAGTGTGGCAAGGGTCATGATGGAGTTTGTAGAGCGGGATCTTGCTACAAGTGTAGCAAGGAGGGGCACATGGCCAAGGACTGCCCCAAGGGGTTTGCGGTGTGTTTTCACTGCAATCAGACCGGACACCGGAAGGCAGAGTATCCGCAGTTGCAAGGATCATCTCAGGGAGCACCTCAGGGATCTGCCCCTGCCGCCATCCGAGCTTCAGAGAGTCGGCCAGTGAAGGCCGAGGCGCCGAGGGCACGAGGGAGAGCTTTTCAGCTGACCGCGGAGGAGGTCCGCGCAGCACCCGATGTCGTGGCTGGTATGTATTCTTTCATGTATTTATTTTGATGTTGAGATACTATGCTTATGTTATGTTATGCGTAGGTACTTTTCTTGTGAATTATGTACCTGCATTGGTGTTATTTGACTCGGGTGCGAGTCCGTCTTTTGTATCTTTGGCCTTTAGTCAGCATATCAGTGTTAGTCGTGAGGCGTTGAGTCGGCCTCTGAGAGTGTCCATAGCTGATGAAAGGGTGATATATGCCACGAAGGTTCTTCGAGGGTGCGTAGTCGAGATTTTCGGTGTTGAGTCCCCGATTGATCTAGTTCCTATTGCAATGGGTGATGTCTGGGTCATTGTGGGCATGTACTGGTTGAGCCGATTCAGTGCGGTTATCGACTGCGAGCGACAGCTGGTGACCATACGAGACCCTAGTGGGGGAGTTCTTTCGGTGTACGGCGAGGGTACACGTTCAGGACCAGCGTTTTGTTCGGCCGCTAGGGCGAGGCAGTGTCTACAGCAGGGCTGTAAGGGTTTTGTGGCGTATGTGATGGATACGCAGGGGGATTCCGAGAGGCCGAGTTCAGTTGAGGAGGTTCCGGTGGTGCGAGAGTTCCCGGATGTATTTCCCGAGGAGTTGTCGGGTGTGCCTCCTATGAGGCAGGTGGAGTTCAATATCGATTTGGTTCCAGGGGCCACACCTATCGCTAAGGTGCCCTATCGTCTTGCACCTCCAGAGATGCAAGAGTTATCCTCGTAGCTTCAGGAGTTGCTGGGAAAGGGGTTTATTCGGCCGAGCAGCTCGCCGTGGGGAGCACCTATCCTGTTTGTCAAGAAGAAGGATGGTTCACACCGGATGTGCATTGATTACCGGGAGTTGAACAAGTTGACGGTCAAGAACCGTTACCCGTTGCTGAGGATCGACGATTTTTTTGATCAGTTGCAGGGAGCATCTTGGTTCTCCAAGATCGACTTGAGGTCTGGATATCATCAGGTGAGGGTGCGAGATGAGGACGTCCAGAAGACAGCGTTCAGGAAGCGTTATGGGCATTATGAGTTTGTGGTGATGCCTTTCGGGCTCACCAATGCCCCGGCAGTGTTCATGGATCTCATGAACCGAGTGTGTAGGCCGATGCTGGATCGGTCGGTGATTGTATTTATCGACGACATTCTGGTATATTCGAGATCTAGAGAGCAGCATGAGGAGCACTTGAGAGAGGTTCTCGGAGTTCTGATATCGGAGAGGCTTTATGCCAAATTCTCCAAGTGTGATTTCTGGTTGCGGGAGGTACAGTTCTTAGGATATCTCGTTAACCAGGAAGGAATATTTGTCGATCCGGCCAAGGTTGAGGCGGTGATGAGTTGGGAGGTGCCGAGGTCACCCTCCGAGATCAGGAATTTCCTAGGGTTGGCAGGGTATTATCGGAGGTTTATCAAGGATTTCTCTAAGATCGCAGTGCCACTCACCAGATTGACCCGGAAGGGTGTTGCTTTTTCATGGGGCCCCGAGCAGCAGGCCTCCTTTGAGACACTTCGCCAAAGGTTGTGCGAAGCCCCGGTGTTAGCTCTCCCGGAAGGGTTGGAGGACTTTGTGGTATACTGTGATGCATCGATTTTGGGGTTGGGAGCGGTGCTGATGCAGAGAGGGCATGTGATACCATATGCATCGAGGCAGTTGAAGCCTCATGAGACGAGATATCCCACCCATGATCTAGAGTTGGGGGCAGTAGTGTTCGCCCTCAAGATTTGGCGTCACTACTTGTATGGGGTTCGGTGTACAATATACACGGACCATAAGAGTTTGAAGTATTTGATGGATCAGCCCAACCTGAATATGCGTCAGAGAAGGTGGTTGGATGTGGTCAAGGATTATGATTGTGAGATCCTGTACCACCCAGGCAAGGCTAACGTGGTAGCCTATGCATTGAGCCGCAGGGCGGAGAGCACACCGCTGCGGGATGTATGTTTGAGATTGACCGTGATAGCTCCAGTGTTGGGCGTCATTCGTGGGGCACAGGCCGAGGCTGTGCAACCTGAGATGCAGAAGAGGGAACGGGTTGTTGGTTTGGTTTCAGAGTTCGTTACCGATGGTCGGGGGCTTATGACATTTCAGGGGCGTATCTGGGTACCGTTTGTGGGAGGGACGCGTACCATTTTGATGGAGGAGGTGCAACGGTCGAAATTTTCGATCCATCCGGGGTCCACTAAGATGTATTTGGATTTCAGAAAGGAGTACTGGTGGCCCTATATGAAGAGGGATTTCGCGTGGTTTGTTGAGAGGTGCTTTACCTGCCATAGGGTTAAGGCCGAGCACCAGAGGCCGCATGGTAAGTTGTAGCCATTGGAGGTTCCCGAATGGAAATGGGAACAGATCACTATGGATTTCATCACCAAATTGCCAAGGACTGCCAGAGGAGTTGATGCAATTTGGGTGATTGTGGACAGATTGACGTAGAGCGCTCACTTCCTTGCTATCAGCGAGAGTTCTTCAGTAGAGAAATTGGCGGAGGTGTACGTGAGGGAAGTGGTATCTCGGCATGGGGTTCCGATCTCGATTGTTTCAGACCGTGATGTGCGTTTCACTTCCAGATTCTGGAAGAAGTTTCATGAGGAGTTGGGTACTAGACTGCATTTTAGTACCGCATATCATACCCAGACAGACGGTCAGAGTGAGCGGACGATTCAGACGCTCGAGGACATGCTCCGGGCATGTGTGTTGCATTTTGGAGGTAGCTGGGATGCATATTTGCCCTTGGCAGAGTTTTCCTACAACAACAGCCATCATTCGAGCATTGGTATGCCACCCTTTGAGCTGTTGTATGGGAGGAGGTGTCAGGGAGGAGGTGTCGGACCCCCATTTGTTGGGGAGAAGTTGGATAGTAGGTGATGGGCAGTACAGAGATCGTGCTTCAGACGTCAGAGCAGATCCAGCAGGTCAAACAGAGGTTGTTGACCGCTCAGAGCTGACAGAAGAGTTACGCTGACAGGCGCCGATCCGAGCTTGAGTTCCAGGTCGGCGACTTTGTACTCCTGAAGGTCTCTCCTTGGAAAGGAGTGATTCGATTCAGGAAGAGGGGCAAGTTGGGGCCCCGATATATTGGTCCTTTTCGTGTGATCACGAGGGTAGGCCGGGTAGCCTATCGTTTGGATTTGCCAGCAGATTTGGGGCAGATTCACGACACTTTTCATGTGTCGCAGCTGAGGAAGTGTATAGCCGACGAGTCGGCGATGGTTCCATTAGAGGATATTCAGGTGGATGCGAGCCTGAATTATGCTGAGAGACCAGTGGCCATCAGAGATCGGAAAGTCAAGGTTCTGAGGAACAAGGAGGTACCCCTGGTGTTGGTTCAGTGGCAGCATCGGAAAGGGTCAGAGATAACCTGGGAGCCAGAGCGTGAGATGCGTGAGCAGCATCCGGAGCTATTTGCAGAGCGAGACTTCGAGGGCGAAGTCTAGTTCTAGTGGGGGAGAATTGTAACAGCCCAGATTTCCAGGTATCTTTTATTCTTATATTTTTGGTATTTTGTGAGGAGACTCGACGAGTTGGAGCTCAGACTTGCCGAGTAGGATCGCGGTTCTGGACGCAGGTTCGCGCCTGGACTCGGCAAGTCCAAGGAATGGACTCGGCGAGTCCGTGCTGTTTAATGAAACCCTAATTTCCCAGTCCAAAGCCCTATTTAAAGGACCTTATGGCCCTTCATTGCGGCTACCTTGTCCTTGAGAGCACCTAAACAGTTGAGAGTTCTTGTGAGTGAGATAAGAGGCCATTATTCACCAATTTTGTGTGTATTTGCAAGAAAGGAAGGGGGAAATCAAGCTAGGAGAGTTGGGGAGCTTGGATCTACTTCCATTTCGTCAGAGGAAGCTTATTGAGGTATCATTCAGAGCTTATTCTCGTATTTTTGTTGATATGGTCAAATCTAGGGTTTCTTCATGCCTTGTTTGCCTTGTATTTGGAGTGTGAGAGGTCCCATGGGGATATGGTACCTAGATCTGGACCTTAGCAGGTCCAGAGAGTCCCAAATGCCATGCTTTATGTCCTCCTTTTGGGTTTGGAGACTAGGGTTGCCATCTTAGAGGTCATCTCTCCAAAAAGAGCCTTGTAGGTGTTGCATGGTAGCCAAGACTGTGACTTTATGTGATGAATGAGCTTAGGAAGGCCAGATCTATGAGTTGATGGAGCGGAACTGACCTCAGAAGCGAGATTGAGTTAATGCATGGCATGGACTCGCCGAGTCCGAAGAACAGACTCGACGAGTAGCATGAAGATTGTCCTTAACCACTCAGCGAGTGGTCTTGCCAAGTTAAGGGTTGACTCAGTGAGTCAGGGAGAGTTAGAGAGGGTTGACAGGTGGACTGAGTTGAGCTGGAATTCGCCGAGTTGTTCTTGAGACTCGGCGAGTTGAGTCGTGGTGGCCCCGTGATTCATGCCAGGTGGGACTTGTCGAGTTGGGGGTGTACTCGACGTGTCAGGAGGGGATCCTAGAGAGTCAGTGAACACGTATAGACTTGCCGAGTCGCCATAGTGCACTCGCCGAGTCCGGTCAAAGTTGACCGTTGACTGTTGACCAGAGTTGACCAGTGTTGACTTGATAGGGGTAGTCAACCTTAGTGGTAAAAGTGTTAATTAGAGACATATGATGTTATAAGAGGATTATAGCTCGGAGGATCGAGCACGAGTGATTTCCGGGATTCGCGAGTTATCGAGATATACGAGGTGAGTCTTCTCACTATACTTTACCTTGAGTAGGTAATCAGAGTTTTGTGATAGAGTATTTGTATGCTATATGCCTGTTATGTGTTGTACTGCATTATTTCTATGTGATTTATGCTGTGCATGTTTATAGAGTTGGACCCGGAAGGTTCCCAGAGTTAGAACCAGTGGGTTCACAGAGCAGGGTCTACGGACCCACAGAGTTATAGCCTCAAGTGGCTAATATGTGTTATGTGTGGTATTTTGAGGAACTCACTAAGCTTTGTGCTTACAGTGTTAGTGTTGTTTGTTTCAGGTACTAGTGATGACCGTGGGAAGGCGCCGGCTTGATCTGTACACATGCACGAGATTTTTATAATATGTGATCTTGGGATTTTGTATGATATGGATTGGGGTTTTAAACTTGACGTTTTATGAAAATTTAAATGAAAATGTTTTTATCTTATGCGAAAAATTATTTTGAAATTCACGGTGTTACATCAAGTTAGTTGATTGATTGAGTCCTTAGTAAATCACCCAAATGAGATACTAAGGCTAGGAACCAACACAATATTCTACAACTCGGGAGAGGGAGCCGTAACCCAAATTGCAGAACATTTGAAGGTAAGTGAATGACGATTCACTAATTTCCACATTGAAATACGAAAAAGAAATTTAAGTTTTAAATCTATGAAAACTCCTAGATCCTTTGAGATTCATTGAACATTTCGATGGCATGTTTAAATCTCGATATGCCCCTCTTGTTTGTGACTGGGATGCCGAGGATCACAAAGCGGGTGTGAATAACCATGCAAACTTACATGGTGCCCTCACATGTTACAGTCACCTATTCGGTATGCTGGTAAACCACACACGCTCCACCGAACTATTGATGGGTTTTGAGCATTCTAACACTTCCTAAGTGTACATGCAACCCTAATAACCTTAGATCTATGTTTGTCTAATTATCATGCAAAGTTGAATTCCAAGGTTATATTCCTATCTAGCATACATGGGGAACAATTTTAACTTGAATCATAGATAGAATAACTTACCTTGTTGTTGCTTGTGTTCCTTGAAACCTTGTGAGCCTAGCACCCCAAGTGTGATGCCTCAAATGCTTCACACAACACCAAATGCTCTTGGAAAGACTCTTGAGATAACACACACTTCTCAAAAATCGGCCAAGCCCTCTTGTTTCTTAGTAGTGCCGATTTTGGTGGAGAATATGCTTCTTATATAGTGTTGACACATCTAGGGTTACACCATGTAAACCCTAATGTGTCATGACTCTTCATTTCCATGACCCATGGGTTTGTAACTCCCATGGAGCATCCATGGAGCATCCTATGGGTAGAACCCAACTTGATAATCCATGGAGCCTCTTAGCCCACTATACAAGATATGGATGATTTACATAATCAACCCATATATTTAATTAGTTATCCTTTGATCACTTAATTAATTCCAAATTAATTCTTTGATCAACTAATCAAATATTATTATTAATATATTAGAACTTATAATATATTAATAATCTCCAAGTGTTATTTCTCTCATTTAGTCTATCCAATTGCATGGTGCCATGCAACCCAAATGGACCATGCCGGGTCGGGTCAAGTACAAGCCCGAAATAGTTATGGACTTAGACACCTTATCCAACAGTCTCCCAATTGGATAAGTCTAATAACTATATCTCTAGTACTTCAGGAACCGGCCGGCAATCGTAGCTCTTTCAAGGTTTCTCGGAACTGAGAAGATGATAGTACGCCATTTAAGATAAGTGATCATATAATCCTCCGTTCTAGATATCAGCCGGACAAATACATGGAACATTGTCTTACTTCTTGTCCAGCATTTGTTTCTCGATTTCCGATTTGTTTGACATAGAACTTAATTGAACACATCAACTTAGTTCTGACCGGGCCCGGTACATGGGTCAAAACAAAATCATCGAGGGGCCCAGATATCAGCTTCTAATCCAAGAAGGAACAGATAAACTTCGACTCATATGTTTGTTCTACCACTCATTGAATTACACACAAAAGTACGTTTTATAACATCGAGTTACCAATGCGGTTTCGTACAGTCAATGCATAACCAACTTGTAAGTAACAAATCATATCTCTAGGTTTGAAGACTTATATGATATTACCGTCTCACGATCACTCGAGATAGAATTCCATGAAGTGATTCCAGTGAGCGTGGGTTGAGTCCAATGCTCAGAACTTATGAGCACTCATGATTGTTGTAGCCTTGTCCAACACCTTAGACCTCTACAACCCATCATGACAGTCTTGATTCATACCTACTTCCGACATATGACCGACTGTGGAGGTTTGAATAATATGTTACACCAAACAAAATTATTCTGGAAGTCAAAACATGCAAAAGAAATATAGTAAACGATTGACAAGAGATAGCAACACTTTACTCATAAATAAAACACCTTTTATTCATCATCAAATGTCAATTACACTTTACAAATTTCTGGGTTATCTAACTACTAAAACTTATATCATCCTTCAGCCCTATGCTCCGAGCATGCTGGAGATGCTTAACCCTACTCAGTCCCTTCGTGAGGGGATCTGCTGGGTTCTCATCCGATGATACCCTCTTTGCCACGAGGAGTCCTTCTTCGATCTGATGTCTGATGAAATGGTATTTTCTGTCGATGTGTCTGGATCTCCCATGATCCCTTGGTTCCTTGGCTAAGGCAACAGCACTTTCACTATCACAGAAAATTTCCATTGACTCTTTAATAGCTGGTACAACTCCAAGGTCTCCAATGAAGTTCTTCAGCCATATCGCTTCCTTTGCTGCTTCACTAGCTGCAATATACTCTGATTCACAAGTAGAATCTGCCACTGTCTCTTGCTTGGAACTCTTCCAAGAAATTGCTCCTCCGTTTAGGGTAAAGACCCAGCCCGACTGAGAGCGGAAATTATCCCTATCAGTCTGGAAGCTAGCATCACTATACCCTACAACTCTCAAGTCATCACTCCCACCGAGGGTAAGGACCCAGTCCTTAGTCCTCCGTAGGTACTTGAGGATATTCTTTACCGCAGTCCAGTGTGCCTTGCCAGGGTTCGCCTGATACCTGCTAACCATGCTCAAGGCAAAAGCTACATCGGGTCGAGTACACGTCATAGCATACATGATCGATCCTACAGCCGAAGCGTAAGGTGTTCGACTCATTTCTGCTATCTCAGCCTCAGTGCTAGGGCTTTGTGTCTTACTCAATCTGGTGTTACTCTGGATGGGTAACTCTCCTTTCTTGGAATCCTGCATGTTGAATCGCTTCAGCACTTTATCCAAGTAGGTACTCTGACTAAGTCCAATTAGCCTTTTACTCCGATCTCTCAAGATTCTTATCCCTAGAATATAGGCAGCTTCACCAAGGTCCTTCATAGCGAAACACTTCCCAAGCCAGGACTTTACTTCCTGCAGGGTTGGAATGTCGTTTTCTATGAGTAGTATGTCATCCACATACAATACCAAGAAGCTAACTATACTCCCACTAGCCTTGACATACACACAAGATTCATCTTCACTCCTAGAAAAGCCAAATTCCTTGACCTTTTCATCAAAGCAAAGATTCCATCTGCGAGGTGCTTGCTTCAATCCATAAATGGATTTCTCAAGCTTACACACTCTATTAGGGTACTCGTTGCTGACAAAACCCTCTGGCTGACTCATGTAAACATCTTCAGCCAGCTTCCCATTAAGGAAAGCGGTTTTGACATCCATCTGCCATATTTCATAATCATGAAACGCAGCTATGGCTAACAGAACCCGAATAGACTTAATCTTGGCTACTGGAGAAAAGGTCTCATCATAGTCCACTCCAGGAATTTGAGAGAAGCCCTTTGCAACCAGTCTAGCCTTATAAGTGTGTACTTTACCATCCATGTCGGTCTTCTTCTTGAAGACCCATTTGCACCCTACTGTCTTGCGACCTGGTACATTCTCAACCAAGTTCCAAACTTGATTGTCATACATGGATTGTATCTCGCTATCCATAGCCTCTTTCCATTTAGCAGACTCGGGGCCTGCCATGGCTTCCTCGTAGCTGTTAGGGTCATCTTGACTTACTAGTGTCTCATCACTAATACGTGTCTCACCTTCTGCAGTAATATGGAATCCATAGTAATGCTCAGGTGCACTCCTAACTCTCGTGGAACGTCTCAGAGGTATAGATTTGTCAATTTGCTCAACAGGAGTTTCCTCCTCAAGTTGAGGGCTAGAGTTTGAAGTTCCTTCACCGCTTGACTCTTGAATTTCTTCAAGATCAATTTGCCTCCCACTGTCTCCTTGGCTTATAAACTCTCTTTCTCGAAAGACTCCTCTTCTTGCTACAAAGACCACATTGTCACTAGGTCTGTAGAAGAGGTAACCAAAGGAATGCTGTGGGTAGCCGATGAAAATACACCTCTTGCTTCGAGGTTCGAGCTTATCATGAGTCTCGCGTCTCACGAAAGCCTCGCAACCCCAAATCTTGATGTGGTCTAGTTTAGGTACTTTACCAGTCCACATCTCGTGAGGAGTTTTGGCAACTTTCTTTGTAGGGACTAGATTAAGAATATGGGCGGCAGTCTCTAAGGCATACCCCCAGAATGAGATTGGTAGCGTAGCTCGACTCATCATGGAACGAACCATATCCAACAAGGTTCGATTACGCCTCTCAGCCACACCATTCAACTGTGGTGTCCTGGGAGGTGTCAATTGTGAGACTATCCCACATTCCCTTAGATAGTCGAGGAACTCTGAACTAAGATACTCACCACCACGATCGGATCGAAGCATCTTAATGTTCCTGCCCAATTGATTCTCGACTTCCTGTTTAAATTCCTTAAACCTCTCGAAAGTCTCTGACTTATGCTTGATCAAGTAGACATATCCATATCTACTATAATCATCAGTAAAAGTCAAATAATAACGATTAGCATCCCTTGTGGCATGTTTGAATGGTCCACACACATCCGTGTGTATAAGGTCCAACAAACCTTCACCCCTCTCACATGAACCTGTGAAGGGTGACTTTGTCATTTTTCCAAGTAAGCATGATTCGCAACTATCATCTGACTTTAGGTCAAACGACTCCAAGACTCCATCCTTTTGGAGTTGGCCTATGCGTTTCTTGCTTATATGTCCAAGACGACAATGCCATAATGATGCTTTATCCAAGTTATTATTAGTAGAATCAATACACAAAACATTATTTCCCAAGTTATCTACAACAGATACAGCTTCATACACACCATCACAAGGTAATGCTTTAAAATAAAAGACATTATTATAGAAAACTTCTATAGAACCAACTTCATTATTAAATGAAAAGGTAAACCCTTGTTTGTACAAAGCATGAAAGGAAATAATATTTCTTGCCATTCCTGGCGAATAACAACACTTATTCAGATCTAAACTAAACCCACTACTTAGCGATAAAGTATAAACTCCAATCTTGGTAACAGGTATAGCTTTCCTATTCCCCATGATCAAGTTTATCCTTCCTTGCTCCACATCCTCACTTCTTCTTAGTCCCTGCAAGTCACAACAAATGTGAATACCACAACCGGTATCAAGGACCCAAGAACTAGAATGGGGTGAGTTATTAGAAATGATAGTGTAAATACCTGCATGGTTGGGTTTAACTTTCCCATCCTTCACATCTTGCTGGTATTTTGGGCAGTTCCGCTTCCAATGAGCTTTTTCATGGCAATAGAAGCATTCAGCCTCTTTTGGGTCAGAAGAAGGAGTAACGAAACCTTTCTTGGTTCCACTTGAAGAAGAGCCATCAAGGGTCCGAACCTTGGTACCCTTAGAAGAGCTCTTTCTCTTCCTCCCTCGACTTTTCCCGATTGCCAAAACCGGAGTAGAGTTTTGATTAGGAGTGATAGCAACCGACTTCCCCTTAAGACCTGTTTCTGCGGTCTTGAGAAGTCCCTGAAGTTTGCTGAGGGTGACTTCTTCCTTGTTCATGTGATATGTCATGCGGAATTGATCATAGCACGATGGTAAGGAATGCAAAATAATATCTATTGCAATATCCTCCGGGAAGTTCACATTAAGCTTCAGCAAACGATCCACATACCTTTGCATTTTCTGCATGTGGCTCGTGACGGATTCCCCGTCCTTCATCATGGTTGTTATCATGGAGCAGATGATCTCATACCTCTCTTGTCTTGCACTTTGATGGTATCTTTCCATCAAATCTTGGTGCATGTCATAAGGGTAGAAATCTTCATAAGACTTTTGGAGTTCTGCTGTCATCATGGCTGTCATGATGCAAGCCACTTTCGTAGCATCCCTTTCATGTGCCCGAAATTCAGCGATCTCCTGAGGAGTTACAGTGGACTCATTAATCTCCTTAAGCTCCTTGTCAAGGACATATTCTTTGTCCTCGTAGCGGGTAATCATCCTGATGTTTCTGATCCACTCATTGAAGTTGGATCCATCAAAGGTGACTTTCCCACACAAGTTCATAAAGGAAAAGGAGCCATTAGGATTAGAGCCAGAAGCATTGTTGAAAGACATCTGAAGGAAGGAGGACAAGATTAGTTTAGATATAAGAGAGTCCTTAATAAAACACCCAAATGTAATATTAAGGCTAGGATCCAATCACAATATAATATAACTTAGAAGAGGTATGCCGTAATCTAAGCTATATCATATTTGAAAGGTAGGTGAATGACGATTCACCAATTTCCACCACGAAAACCGCAATATTTTAGTATTAGGTTTTTGAATGGTTCTTAGAAATTCCTAGATTCTTTGAGATTCAATGAACTTTTCAAAGGCATGTTTCAATCTCGAGTGTGCCCTCCAAGTTTTGTGACTGGGATACCGAGGATCACAAAACGAGGTGTGAAGTAACCATGCAAATCACTTGGTACCCTTAAAGTTTATCACTCAATCGATGTGCCGGTTAACCACACACGCTCCATCGATACTATAATAAACCCTAAGTCACCCTTTACCTACCTTGTTAAGTCCAAGTTAGTGTGCCGGTTAACCACACACGCTCCACCAACGACTTAATCAAAGTGTAAAGTGTAATTTCATGGAATAGCACCTTATTCACATTTTTCCTAAAGTAACTAAGATTGGGAATTTAATAAAACATTTAGTTACTTTATAATATTCATCATACTTTGAATGAGAATTAATAAGTCCTTGTCTTACCCGTTCGGCTAACGACCCTCCACCGATCAAGCAAGCGGTGGGTGAGAGTGGACACCCATTAAGTCACCATTTTATAGGCAACAACCTTATACCCACCTTATAGACCGGCTTCGTGAATGAGGCGTACTAGCGGTAAGACGACTTTGTTCTTATACATATATATATAATTATTAAATCATAATAATATAAGTATAAGGGTTGAATTTTAACTTTTAAAATTCTAGGGGTTGGAACTAAAGTTTTAACTTAACTTTACTTGTTCCAAAACTTGAGGGCAAGTTTTGTAAACTTTCAAAACTTTTCATTTCTTGTAACTTATGAGTTTAATAGAGTAATAAAATGAGGACTTTTCATTTTTCTAACTCTTGTGTTCTTTTAATGGTTTTTTTAATCCAAGAGACTTTTGGTTTTCCATAACTTGAGGACAAGTTATGGACTCCATTAAAACACATTATGATCATGAATTAATCTACCACATAGGTTACAAATAATTCCTATGATCATCTAAACATCATAAGAACAAGAACATGAATATGAACACTTTCAAGAATCAAAATCACATTTAATCTTTGTAATTTTGATAATCTTGTTGTTGTAAATGTGTTAGAAAAGACATTACACCTTCTAAAATAAGTTTTCAAGTACCAAAACATTTTAGGGTAATGATTCTAATCCATTTCCAGCAACACAAGTCGAAATTCTGCACTCTGTCGACCCTACTCGCCGAGTGCATAAACCTACTCGTCGAGTAAGTTGAAGATACACATGAACTCGTCGAGTCCTCCCCATGGACTCGCCGAGTCCATCAGTCAGACAGCAAGATTTTCGACTTTCTTCAACTTTTAAGCACAAATAACAAACAAACAAGCCTAGGCTCTGATACCACTGATGGGTTTTGAGCATTCTAACACTTCCTAAGTGTACATGCAACCCTAATAACCTTGGATCTATGTTTGTCTAATTATCATGCAAAGTTGAATTCCAAGGTTATATTCCTATCTAGCATACATGGGGAACAATTTTAACTTGAATCATAGATAGAATAACTTACCTTGTTGTTGCTTGTGTTCCTTGAAACCTTGTGAGCCTAGCACCCCAAGTGTGATGCCTCAAATGCTTCACACAACACCAAATGCTCTTGGAAAGACTCTTGAGATAACACACACTTCTCAAAAATCGGCCAAGCCCTCTTGTTTCTTAGTAGTGCCGATTTTGGTGGAGAATATGCTTCTTATATAGTGTTGACACATCTAGGGTTACACCATGTAAACCCTAATGTGTCATGACTCTTCATTTCCATGACCCATGGGTTTGTAACTCCCATGGAGCATCCATGGAGCATCCTATGGGTAGAACCCAACTTGATAATCCATGGAGCCTCTTAGCCCACTATACAAGATATGGATGATTTACATAATCAACCCATATATTTAATTAGTTATCCTTTGATCACTTAATTAATTCCAAATTAATTCTTTGATCAACTAATCAAATATTATTATTAATATATTAGAACTTATAATATATTAATAATCTCCAAGTGTTATTTCTCTCATTTAGTCTATCCAATTGCATGGTGCCATGCAACCCAAATGGACCATGCCGGGTCGGGTCAAGTACAAGCCCGAAATAGTTATGGACTTAGACACCTTATCCAACAACTATGACAAACATTGAGTCACCCTTTGCTACCTTTGCTTAGAACCATTTAGTGTGCCGGTAAACCACACACGCTCCACTAACGTCTTTGCAAGGGTACAAAGTGTAATTTCATCGAATTGCATCAATTCACTTTGCCTAAGTAACTAAGATTGGGAATTTGAAAAACATTTAGTTACTTTAGTAATTCACTATACTTATATTGGAAGGTTTCGTCCTATCCTACCCGTTCGGCTAACGACCCTCCACTAGTCAAGAGTGTGGTGGGTAAGAGTGGATACCCATTCAATCGCCATTTTATAGGCAATTTCCTTAAACACCCCTTATAGACCAGCTTCGTGAATGAGGCCTACTAACGGTAACACTGACTTTTACTCATACATATATATAATGTTAGACTTTTAATGTTATATATATAGTTTAGGGTGTATTTTACACTTTTAAAATACTAGGTGGTTTAATTTAACAATTATACTTTTAATTCAATTAAATTGTTAACCTACACTTTTATGGATTTATTAAACTTCTTTAATTATACACCTTAATTAATTAATAAAACCATAAGGGTGCGATTTGAACTTTTTCAACACAATACTAGGGTTTTAGAATTTAACATTCCTAAATTTAACCTTTAATCAACTTTTAAATTCCAAAACTTGAGGTCAAGTTTTGAAACATTTCAAAATATTAGGGTTTCAACTATTTAAATTTCAAAACAACAAAACTTTTTGGGTTCAAATTTAAACTATAAAACCTAAAGGGGAAAATATGAAACTTTTCAAAGCACAAGGATCAAATAACAAATAATATAAATTAACATTTAATCACATAATTATCCATATTTGATTTATTTAATGATTTCTTGCAAAGCAATTTACCAATTTAATCAAAATAATTAATCAATTATCACATAAGGAAAAAAATATTTTATTAATTGATAAATATCTTCAATTAGATCAAGAATATAGTCAAATATATCATAAAATCGGATTTGTGTTGATCTAATATGATAAGGCAACTATCCTTAAGCAAAAACAACAAGAAATCCCGGTTTTTCCTCCATCTGACGAGCCGACTCGCCGAGTCAGGCATGGACTCGTCGAGTCAGCATGGACTCGGCGAGTTCATCTATGGACTCAGCGAGTCCAGCCTCCAAAAACACAAAAAACGAATTTTTCAATCATATAATGCATGAATACAATAGAAACCAATCTAGGCTCTGATACCATTGATGGGTTTTGGTCATAAGACATCCTATGTGCTCATACTAACCCTAATGCTTGGATCTAGGTTTTTCTATTGTACATGCAAGTTATCCAAGACTATAAACCCTAATTCTAGCATTCAAGTAATCATATTAACATGAGAATAGGTTTAAGATGTTACCTTGATTGTTATGTAGCAATAACAATCCCAAATCTCCTTGTATTGACTTTAGAAAGCTTAGAGTCACAAATGTCACTCCTCTAATGGTTCACAAACACCATAAGCAAGAGGATGAAGAGGAGAGAGGATGGAGGCTGCCCAAAAATGTGTGAAACCGTAGAACAAAGCTTAGCCACGTTTTTGGTCCTTAAGGGATCTATATATAGGAGGCTATTAGGGTTATCTAACAAGGAAACCCTAATTTTGGATGCTTAAGCCCTAAGCAACCCATGGACTCCTTTAATTAAGGCCTTCGACGCTTTCCTTATGGGTTTCCCCATAGAATTCGTCCACTCCTTAATATAAGACAATCCATGGCCCAAATTGCAATTATCTCATAATTACAATTTCAGTCCCTTAAGTTTAATTAATCTCTTTTAGTCACAAAACTAATTACCAATTAATTATTGACTAATATTAATTAAACAATATGATTTCTCCTTTAATATATTATTCTCATAATATATTAATAAACCATATTTAATCCTTTCTCTCCATAATTCATCCTATCAAGTTGCTTTGGTGAAGGCAACCCAAAAGGACCATGCACCATCAGGTCAAGTACATACCAAAACAGTTATGGACTTAGACACTAATCCAATAGTATTCCCCCCATAAAAGCATTTAAAAACATTTAAAACATTTATTAAGGGGTATGAACTCACCTGTAGATGGTGGTTTGGATGAACTGAATAATGTAGGATTGCTAGGTGTCAAGTGAGGACTTGTACACACACAATGATCCTAGTTATCATATAATAAACATATATGTAATCTAATTAGTCAATTAATAACTAATTAATCAAGTTAAGACACCCTAGGTCATGGAAACACTTTGATTCAAGTGCTACAGGTACCAAAGGGTTGCACTTAAGGGTTGTATGACATGGCATTGGAGTTTATGGCCCATGAACCACCCCTTTATGGAGTTTACGGCCCATGACCATTTCCCCATGATTTTAGGGCCGTAAAGTCATGGTATCAAGTGCCAAATTGTGTTCTGCGGTCTTACAAGTCATGTTTGGGCATCAAATGATGAAGTCCAAGCCTTAGGATATCATTAAGCGCACAATAACACTACCTAGTAGAGTTTACGGCCTAAGGACCCTTTCCTTAGGTGTTTACGGCCGCAAACTCTTATGGGGAGTTGTTTTGATTGTTTTTTAAGGTCTTAAACACTTCTAGGAAGGATCAAGGTTGGCATCCAAGGCATAGGAAGGAACTAAGGTCCAATTTACCACCTTGAAAGGGGTTTACGGCCCAAGATCATCCTTGGCCGTAAAATCCTTTGTTCTATGATTTCTTAATGAACTTCAAGTGTTATTAAGATCATACTAAGCATACAAGAAGCTAGGGTAAGTGCACTTACAATATAGGAGCTCGATTGGGTGTTTAAGGTCCAAGAACACTAGTGTGTGTTCTTGGTGTTTTGAAGATCTAATGAAAATCAACAATTCCATGGATGAAATGATGTATAATGACTAAGAGATAGGTTATAACAACAAATCAAGTCAAGTAATACTTACATTTTCAGAAAATCGGGTGAAGAACAGTATGCTACTTGAGAGAGAATGGTTTTGGTTCTTGAGTTAGGAAAAAGGGAAATGATAGAATGGAGAGTAAACTCATGCTTAAGGCATGAGTTTTCGGCCCTAAGAGAGTTCATGACCCAAACTCTCTTTTTTTGGCCATGAACACCAATTCAAGGTGTTGATTGTTCCATTACAATCCCGATTAACTAGAAATCACTTCCTTTTATCCGTCCGATTCGTGAATAATTAATTTAAAATTGTGACAACCCGAAATTTATTCCCTCATTTTTAACCCCTCCTTCCGTTAATAAGCCTCGTCTTATTAAACTGTCCGTTAACCTTTTTGGATTGGTTAATCAATGTGGGACTTTTATAATGACTTGGTAAGGGTTGAAAAAAATTAGAAACTCCCTCATTAATCCCATGGAAAGTTTTAGTTTCAACCAAGTCAAAATACTTCGTGAACGCTTCTACTTTGTTAACGCTTCTACTTCATGAAACGCTTATACTTAGTTAAACGCTTCTACTTAGTTAAACTCTTCTACTTAGTTAAATACTTCTATGTCGTTAAATGCATGCTTGTACCTGTATAGTTATATAAATGATGTTTAAAGGACTTAGGAAGGCTAGTTCGCCCTATTTCCTTTTCCTCGTTTGGATGTGGTCTGGTGGGTATCAGATATCCGTTCGAAGGTCGTTTAAACATTAATTATATATCATGTATACATGTATAGACATGAAGGTTTACATCGATCAGTTCTATTATGACTCTCTACCGTTAGTACGGCGCCTCTAATAGAATTCAGATTACGAGATGCATCTTCAAGACACGGATCTCCCCGTCGTCATGTTGGTAACCAGAGTCTCCTGTAGGGAGAGCGGGCATTGTGTGTATAGATCTATATGGGACTGACACCCCCGCACCCTGACTGCTAGCTACAATCCACGGCCTACCAAGCCAAGGGGTGGCAAATGTCATATTTACACCAACGCTTGCAGGGCGTCAAGTACTCTACTGTCGATTAGTATGGTTACGAGCATCTCCATGTTTACCTTATAATTCATGTCCTTAAGGTAACGATAATTAACACTGTATGCTGGAAACACACTCTTAGAATTATTCTTTGTTTTAGACCTTGCTATCCATATCGTACATTTGATACCGTCTGGGGTCTGTATCTCCTTTTGTTACACTGAGCCAGGCGTATCATTCACTCGATACTCTCCTAGAGTCTATGATTTCTTTGCCTTAGTCAGCAGTATTTTCTGCTGAGGCATATGTTATTTTCCCTTGTATTTTACTAGTGATAATCTCCTACTTTCTTTAAAGTCAAATATCGTATTTTGGGTAATGATAGTATTTCAAGGAAAATTTCTCTTTAAAACATAACACTTTCGAGTCTTGGTAGAAGACTGCTTTTAATTAGAAAATATAGGATTTTCTGGGAAGAACTCTAATACACCGTAGACTCTAAACTACTACTTTTTATAAAGTTATTTTAGATAAAATGTATACTTACACAAATGACACTAAATGCTTATGAACTCACCAGCATTTATAAAAATGCTGATACTCGCTTTCAAAATAACTTGTATTCTCAGGTCAGCAAATAGACAGGTACATCCCAGGAGCTTTTGGTGAAGACAGATTAGTACCAAGCTGCACCTATATTATTACTCTTATTACTTTGGTGTTTCTATGCAATGTAAACTATGTAAAACTATTAATATTAATGCAATGGTTGTTGTACTTTGATTACTACACTGCATATGTTGTGATACTTGACATGACGTCATCCACCCCAGAACGTTTCCGTCGTTTCGGTTTTGGTGTGTGACAGATTGGTATCAGAGCATTGTTTATAGTGAGCTAAGTATATCAATTCATAAAAGATATACAACCTATAAATACATAGGGATAAAACACTCTAACCAAGAATTATACTTTAAAATATAACCATATTTTACCAAAGTATAAGAACATCCAGAATCTAAAGACTCGAACAAAGTATCACAAGAAGAACAAGAATAAAAGTCTTCGGATGTTGAGCATTACCGTTAAGCCTAGGCAATTATGTAATCATAAGCTGGAATGAATGTAACCTGATCAACTACATTCATTTGAGATGTGATGAACGTGCTCTTGGGAGTGATAGTGGTGTTCCAACGAGTCTGAAACTTACCAACTAGGAATGCTAGAGCCAAACATAAAGTTTAAAATACTATGGGAGTATTTTGGAATACTAAAAGACTCACATTAATCCCAGAATCATGTTCAGAAGTTAAGAAACAAACAAGAATTAAAATACCATAGGGGTATTTTAGGATCCATAGATAACCTTGTGTGAAGAACTAAAAAGATCCTTATTGATATACCTACAATTACAGAGGGTATACTTGCAAGGTTATATATAATAAGGATCCCATAGGCTAAGAATGTGTGGTTTCGCTCTACTTCCTTTTCCTCGTTGGGATGTGGATATAGAGTAGTATCACATATTCGAAGGCCTATCGGATCTAAGCTATATATGATTTGTATGCCCTATGTAATCGTAGTAGGACTCGATATGGATCACCCAGTGAAATATTAATAATCTCTTAGGATTCTTTAGACATTTCCATTCTCGCACGAACCCTGTAGAAAACCATATCCACTTCAGTACTCGGCAGAAGAATTGATACAGACCCCAGAGAGGTTCATTGAGAAGATTTCCAGTCGGAAATAAATGAACTGGGTCTAGACTATTGAAATCACCGAGTGCCTATATCTTTTTAGGAACATCGGTGAGAAATTCGCCTAAACTTCTGAGATTTCCAGTCATCCATCATGAAGTGATGACACCCAGAGTCAGAATCGGAAGTAAGACGGAGTAGAAATTCAATATGTCTATAAGAGAAGAGAACCCTAGGCAACTACCCGAAGGAAACCAACGCCGGTCCCAGTCAAAGATACGAGGTAGACAGAGGGAGCCAGTACATGGAACCCGAGAAGTGTCTTTTCCTCGTGTTCGTTACGCTAATACACCCGTAAAATAATACAATTTAGTGAGTTAGTGATTTCACTACTCACGCTATGTGTTAGGTAAATCGCCTTTTCCCTTGCAAGTAATACGATTAGAGCGGATCTCCACACCTCTATTGAGGGTGTTTAGCCATAAGTCTTCATGAGCCTTTCTTCCCGCGGTCTTCATTCCGAACTGTTCTCAAATCTTTCCAAGCCGGAGAGTTGTTAGGTCATAATTTTGTGGTTTGAGCGAGGCATTCATCTTGTATAGGTCTTTGTAGGGTCTTGGGGTTTGTTATGTTGGTTGTAGTTTGTTAGCGAGTGTGTGCGGCCATACACGCGTGTGCGGCTCATTGTGCAGGAACAACTGTGGAGGGATGTCGTCAAACCTTGGTACATCGATAGCGTTGTTCCAGGCACATTGACAGGAGACATCTCCCAACTGTACGTCATTCAAAATTTTAATGGGGGCTATGTTTCCTTCACGGGAGGAGATGGAGGGAAGATCACTCAAAAAGGAATAGTTGTAAATGGAGTGCTGAGTTTTGAGAACATCATCTACGCTCCTGAGTTAAAGTATAGCTTGTTGAGTGTCTCACAGGTCAGCTTATAGACTACGGATAATGATATACGGTTAAGCAGTGAAGACCTCGATGCAATAGTGTTTACAGAGTGTTCCATCGAGTTGTACCTGACGTTTTTCTGATATAAACGTGTGCAAGCTCGATGTCTTTTCATCTTCTTATTCTATTGCGGCTTGATCATTGACAAAAAGGAGTTAGTGGTGTTCTCAAAGTGACGTCTCCAACTTTTGATCAGATGGCCGACACCTTTCAACCGATATGGATACAACTTCAAGGATTCCTCCCTTTCCATTTGCTATTCCAACTTTAGTGCCATTTGATGAGTGATCAGATACTGACACAAACCTCCCAGCCTCCTGTGAAAACAAGATGACTTGATCAGAGGCAGGGAGATCTTATCCAAGAACAAGTACCACCAGTCCAACAACCCTCTAAAGCTGCTACACCAACTCAACCGACCCTAAAAGGACCAAGTAATTTTAGATCTTCGTTTGAAGTCGGGAGTTCTTCTGCTACTGGGGGTTCTTCTCCTCCACAACCTGCGCATGATGTTGCCTCTTTGAGGCTTGCCAGGTTTCTTGCTCAACAAGATTCATATCCTTTACCTCTTGGAAAATGAATATCAATAGGTGAAGGAAGTTCAGGAGGAGCAGGCCCATCTATCTCAGAGCCTAAGGAGGAGATCACTGATGAAGAAGACCTGATTCCATGCTAGCTCAAACCAAGGGGGAGGTTGTTAGGTCATAATTTTGTGGTTTGAGCTAGGCATTCATCTTGTATAGGTCTTGGTAGGGTCTTAGGGTTTGTTATGTTGGTTGTAGTTTGTTAGCGAGTGTGTGCGGCCATACACACGTGTGCGGCTATACACGCGTGTGCGGTTGTACACACGTGTGCGGTTGTACACACGTGTGCGGCTGGTGGTCCTATAAATAGAATGTGTCTGTTTCAGTTGTAGAAAGACGTCAGTGACGTATGTGTGTGTTTTCCCAAGGTGTACCTGACATTTATATGATATAGATGTGTGCATGCTTGGATTAATTCTTCTTCTACTCCTTCTACACTTTGTTTGATTGTTCGCCTTAATTGATCACTGATTTGGATCCTAAGTTTTGGGACTTACAAGAGTGAACCTTTCCCGGTATAAAGGTAACTTAGTAGGAACGACTCCCATCTTATGGCTTTTTCCGATACTCATACTCCTACCTTGAATACCCGGACTACATCATAGGGATGTAGGTCGACACTCAAACAACCAATATCCGAGGCACGGGAAAAATTTATGCCTAATGTAGTAAGGATTGATACGTCTATGGGTTAACCATCATCTCTCATAGGAAAACCATGCCTCCAAAGAAGCGTACGCCGATCCATTGGCAAGAAACCTACTCTCCTATTCGATGAAGCTACGTTCCAAGCTGCAGTCTCGGCAATCGTAGCAGCTGTCGAGGCTCATCTGAATGCTAACAACGCCAATGTTAGCAAGAGCCCAATCGGAATTTCCGATCCTAGCAATGGACAGCAGCAACCAACACCTGCATACCCAACCACCCAAGAACCTCAGCCAAATCCACTAAAGAGAAAGCTCAAGAACGAGGAAGTAAGTACCTCGGCTCAAGGACCTTCCGAAGGGCAACGAGCTGAGACAGTCAATACCCCTGCCAACCCTTTCCATCCTGACTTCAAGAAAACCATACCTAGGAAACCTTCCCCACTACAGCAAGTGTAGCTACCATCATCATGGTATATGCCGGGAACTCTTCTGTGCTAGATGCAACAGGAAGGGGCACACCTCTCGTACCTGCAAAGCCCCGGTTGAGTTCATTACATCAACCACCAATGTGACGACCAATCCAGTTTGTCGTCTATATGGTGAGATTGGACACTTCAAGAAGGATTGCCCAACTGAAAGAAAAGACAAGGGCACAGGAGGAATCTGACTCTAATGCTTAGGGAGAAGCATCAAGGAACCCGGTAGATTTTTGGTACGTCTCTCAATCTCAGATAACTAACCGAAAACATTAAAAGGCTAATTCTAAATGTAAATACTTCCCCATTAAGGTGAAAGTCGCAGCACTGTTGTAAAATTTAAAATTTCATCAGGTAAAACTATAATGGCTAAATATATACATTACGAACATGTATAATTGAGATGGATAGACCTAGAGTGAGTGAATGCCGCCTCATTTCCTGTTCCTCGTTTGGTTGTGGATTTAGGGCGGAGTCGCTCAGTCAACAGTCCTCCCCACCTTAATTGTACATGACTAGTATATGTTAGGTGATTATAGAAAGGCCTCGTGAGAATCCATTCATGAAAGGTACCCTATTCAGAAACACTCAGGACCCTCTACAGTTTCGCGTCAACTCTATCGGTCCAAGTATCCGCGACAGTGATACACGGGACGAAACCCGAGACGCCTAGAACTTGTGTGCCCGTTCGGCACATGAGCCTATCGACCCTCATTCTATATCATGTCGAAGTATGCCAACTTCGACGCCTCTATCAATCATGGTTCGAATTAGTGCAACCATGTGTAACTCCCTAGTTCTGTGTAAAAAGAAATTTCACCGTAGCCATTTCGGCAAATAAAGGTTCTTCCGAACCTAAACATAATAAAAATAATAAAGACTAATGCGATTCATCATTCGTCACTCTTATTTCAAACCTTCCGAAGTGCCAAGGAGAAGGGTACCGCGCGCTGTTAAACAACCCTTCTGAGACAGATAGAAACCGAAGCGAAAGACACTGCAGGCATTCCAGAAGACGATAACCACCAGAAGCCTACTCCGTAGAAACCCAGAAAGACCCTTCGCACCACGCAATCAGGTTCGTGAATCAAGAAGATAGAACTTATGCTTAAGGGTGGTATATAATTGAGATCAAAAAGATTTAAGATGTGTGCTTCCTCCCTACTCCCTGTTCCTCGTTGGGTTGTGGGTATGGGGTGGAGTCGCACAACTGAAAATCCTGCCGACCTCAATTATATACGGCTTGCATACACCAAGTATTAGTGGTTAAGCCCAGTATGAGCTCTACCACGAACCTCGTAGTAAAACCCTTCATCCTATCCCATGGAATGGGAGCTAGAGTCAAGAGAACCCCTGCGGGTTGAGCTACTATAATGAACACAAATCCAAAATTCGTTTTCATCCC
This sequence comes from Lactuca sativa, assembly GCF_002870075.4. NCBI lineage: Eukaryota > Viridiplantae > Streptophyta > Magnoliopsida > Asterales > Asteraceae > Lactuca > Lactuca sativa. The sequence goes on from NC_056628.2 coordinate 118,777,575, forward strand.
GTTAAGCCAACATAGTAGTTAACACCCTCAGTTGGTAAAGAAATCTGAGTCGTAAGAGTCAAAGACATTGACTACGACCATCCACTCACGCTTAATCCCCCAAATTAAGCATCTCAACGGATATCCCAGAAATTCAGAAGCTGCGATACGTTAACCCTTGATAAGAGTGGATGAAGAGGTTGAAAGTTCCGAGTGATGGAACCCTATACTCACTAGATTTGACCTATACCGAGAAAACTCAGAACCTTCGGGAGAGTAGTTGCAGAAGATGTCCGCACTACTCAGGCACTTCGTCCACCCCGTTACCGACGAGTAGTGCCTAGGACACTCCGCCCTCTCACGTGGAAGAAGTCACCGTCACCCTGTAGACGATAGACTGCATTCTCCGAAGTGAACACTAGAATGCCAAGAACCACATGATAACCTCCGCAGCCAAGAATACTTGATTAAAGTGCGAAGGTAGGTTGCGTTAAGCCTTATAACCCATATCCCGAAGAGATTATAGACTTGACACCAGTCTAGGTGTTAGTCGATGGGTTATACAAGAGCACGCGCTTTCTGCAACTGAAATAAACCAATGCCTTAGAGAATATGACATGTCTTAGAGATTCATTGGACTACTAGGTGTTCCACAAATACTATCTCACACGGAAATAGTAGAACCACCTCCTGAGATAGTCCAACACTTCAGAAAATCTCTAAGGATTGTGTTAGCCCTGAGTAGAGCCTACTATTCATGAAACAGCAAGGCAAGTAAGAGCATGATCCTTTCCCGATAAGAGTCACGCCGTGAAAGCGCCAACTAGACGATGATGAGAAGTTTAAAAACTTCTAAGCACTCGTCTGGTGAAACCCTATCTCCCCGACCCGGAGAGTTTCCGTTGGAAACATCTCAAGAACCAGAAGTGCAGACCCGTTTCGCACAAGGTTGAGATAGACCCCTGCAGCAAACAGATACCCGTAGACATGAAATCCATCTGATGATCTAGAAAACCTCTGAAAGCCAATTGACAGGAAACACAAATCCAAGGACAACCCGAGCTTTCTAAGAACCAACCAGAAGGACTACACTTCCAGTATGAGAGAGAACGTTGGAACTGCGAAATGGCAATCACGCCAGTGATGATCTCGCCATAGAAGTACGCTATGTTCTAAGTACTGAAAAACTCTACCCTTCCGAGAGCTTAGGACCATCCGTGATTCTTCAAATAAATTGGCCCAACCCTCGTCAGACCACTACTACTTTCGGAAACTCAATAAGTTGCACCCTGAATCGATCCACTTCTTTGACTTGATAAGTGTTTTCCCGACGTCACTCCTTGTATCCCACTCATCTTGATAGAAACCATTGGGAACCCTAACTTCGTAGACGAATCTATAAGAATCGCTAACTGCACGAGACAAATTCCGCATCCCGTAAGTGAAGGTTTGTCAGAATGACAAGCAAAGGCTAGAGTTCACTTGGGAGTGCGAAAACCAACCGAATAAGAAGTGCCCTCATACCTCTACCCGATTGTTCATGATTACTTCCTTGCCTAAACCTGAATTTTGGGATGAAATTCCCTCTAACGGGGGGATGATGTGACAACCCGAAATTTATTCCGTCATTTTTAACCCCTCCTTCCGTTAATAAGCCTCGTCTTATTAAACTGTCCGTTAACCTTTTTGGACTGGTTAATCAGTGTGGGACTTTTATAATGACTTGGTATGGGTTGAAACATATTAGAAACACCCTCATTAATCCATTGGAAAGTTTTAGTTTCAACCAAGTCAAAATACGACCATTTAATCGGGTGTGACCAAAAGCCCCGTTTAATGGCAGTATCGGGTAGATTTCAACTGAGCCCCAACTCAAACCCCTATATAAGGGGGAGTGGACTCCATTCACACTCTTTCCAGTCTCTCTCTACAATCTCTCTACAACTTGTTTTCGAGCCAAAAACGCCCATTCCGAGCCCCAAACTAGTAAGTAATCTATCCTAACTTGTTGTATAGCTTAGTTAACATGCAAATTCATGTTTAAGACATCAAATAGGGGCAAGATTATGTGTATGGCCCAAGAACACTCTTGGACCGTGAACACCCTTAAGTGGGGGTTTTTTAAGCCCCAAAACCCCTCTAAATTACCCCTAGGGCTTAGATATGACTTGTAGAAATGCATATACGAGCTTAGAACACCAAAACCCTATGATATGGAGAGTAAACATGAGTTTACGTCCCAAGAACACTCTTGGACCGTAAACCCCTCTTCATAGGCCGTGAACACCCTTTAAGGTGTTAGAAATGCCCTCAAACACCTCCTATGGCCTTGGAAAATGTCTTGAAGCAACCACCATTGAAGTAAAGGCATTAAACATCAAAGAATCATTGGACATAGGAGTTTATGGCCGTAAACCCCCCTAGGATTGGTCCATGGGCCGTAAACTCCCAAAGAGTGCCCAAATGATGCCCTAACTTCTTCATTTGACTTGGAAAAATACATAGAACTTTATTTCCTACCATTTAAGACCCTAATACACCAAAGGAATGTGCATATAGGAGCTTACGGCCGTAAACTCCTTGTTTAGGGCCGTAAACTCCTCAAATGGTCCATTTAGAGCCTTAAACCCCTTCATATGCCTCATATTTGGACCTAGCCTAATTCTATGAGAGATATAAGACCTTGAAGCATCCTAGAACACACCACCATGAGTTTACGGCCATAAACTCATGGGGATATAGTCTTAGGACCGTAAAGTCTATAAAGAGTTTACTCTTGAAGAGTAAACTCCCTATCTAGGCCATACACCCCCCTTAGATGTTACCCGAGACACTCCTAGCACTTGACCAAAGTGTTTTCTGCATTTTAGGATGCGTACACGTGTTTAATTGGTATTATATTTACTAATTGTATGTAAACAAATGTCATCATATGTTAATAGGTCACTAAGTGTGTTCAAGTCTTTACTAGACACCGAGCACCCAACCGGCACTTTCGTTCGATCCGCCTACAACAGGTGAGTTCATACCCCTAAGTTAACCTTTTAAATGTTTTTACATGATTTTTTTGAGGGGGGGGGGAAGGGAATACAAGTTAAAACATGCCAGTTATCATATCAATCATATGTGATTGATAACCCGCATGCACAAGGATTTATTACACTATCAATTGTTTTACCAAGTATGATACTGTAATGGTTTTCCAAAACGTCTTTACTTGTTCAAATCTTTTCTCAAATTGTCTCTAGCGTTGTATGTTTTACGTCAAAATTTAGTTACATAAGTATTTTAAACAAATGCTTTCTTTACTTATATTGGTTTATCAAAGTTATAATCAAAACTTGTTTATGGAAGAATTTTCAAAGGTTTCTAAAGGTTTTCAAACTTATTTTACAAAAGAATACCAAGTCATGATTTTCTTAAGTGTAAAGGTTTTCCCAAGTTTTCATCAGAGTTTTCTTCTATGTTTTTACACTTCTACTTCGTTAGATGCTACTACTTCGTTATGCTTCTACTTCGTTAGATGTTTCTACTTCCTTAAATGCTACTACTTTGTTAACGCTTCTACTTCGTGAACGCTTCTACTTTGTTAACGCTTCTACTTCGTGAAACGCTTATACTTAGTTAAACACTTCTACTTAGTTAAATGCTTCTATGTTGTTAAATGCATGCATGTACCTGTATAGTTATATAAATGATGTTTAAAGGACTTAGGAAGGCTAGTTCGCCCTATTTCCTTTTCCTCGTTTAGATGTGGTCTGGTGGGTATCGGATATCCGTCCGAAGGTCGTTTAAACATTAATTATATATCATGTATACATGTATAGACATGAAGGTTTACATCGATCAGTTCAATTGTGAGTCTCTACCGTTAGTCCAGCGCCTCTAATAGAATTCAGATTACGAGATGCATCTTCAAGACACGGATCTCCCCGTCGTCAAGTTGGTAACCAGAGTCTCCTGTAGGGAGAGCGGGCATTGTGTGTATAGATCTATACGGGACTGACACCGCCGCACCCTGACTGCTAGCTACAATCCACGGCCTACCAAGCCAAGGGGTGGCAAATGTCATATTTACACCGACGCTTGCAGGGCGTCAAGTACTCTAGTGTCGATTAGTATGGTTACGAGTATCTCCATGTTTACCTTATAATTCATGGCCTTAAGGTAACGATAATTAACACTGTATGCTGGAAACATGCTCTTAGAATTATTCTTTGTTTCAGACCTTGCTAGCCGTATCGTACATTTGATACCGTCTGGGGTCTGTATCTCCTTTTGTTAGACTGAGCCAGGCGTATCATTCACTCGATACTCTCCTGGAGTCTATGATTTCTTTGCCTTAGTCAGCAGTATTTTCTGCTGAGGCATATGTTATTTTCCCTTGTATTTTACTAGTGATAATCTCCTACTTTCTTTAAAGTCAAATACCATATTTTGGTTAATGATAGTATTTCAAGGAAAATTTCTCTTTAAAACATAACACTGTCGAGTCTTGGTAGAAGACTGCTTTTAATTAGAAAATATAGGATTTTCTAGGAAGAATTCTAATACACCATAGACTCTAAACTACTACTTTTTATAAAGTTATTTTGGATAAAATGTTTACTTACACAAATGACACTAAATGCTGATGAACTCACCAGCATTTTATAAAAATGCTGATACTCGCTTTCAAAATAACTTGTATTCTCAGGTCAGCAAATAGACAGGTACATCCCAGGAGCTTTTGGTGAAGACAGTTTAGTACCAAGCTGCACCTATATTATTACTCGTATTACTTTGATGTATCTATGCAATGTAAACTATGTAAAACTATTACTATTAATGCAATGGTTGTTGTACTTTGATTACTATACTGCATATGTTGTGATACTTGACATGACGTCATCCACCCAGAACGTTTCCGCCGTTCCGGTTTTGGGGTGTGACAAAAATACTCAAACGGACTTTAAACTGGCTAAAAATTAGCAGAAAAGTACTTAACTTTTAATTGAAGTGTTGGATTCTAGAGTTCGTACGAATGAAAATTTCGGGTTGTCACATCATCCCCTTATTAGAGCGAATTTCACCCGAAAAATAACTTTCTTAGCAATACTAATGGGATTGCTTTCTTCCGATTGGCAGAATACTCACTCGTAGACTTGGCAACTTCGCCCTTCTGTTCATGATAGGATTCATACTTGGTCTATCTATCATTACCTCGTGTATACAAGCCTTATATAATTAGGATTAGTAAGACGTTCGGATGTGCGACTCTGCCCCAGGTCCACAACCCAACGAGGAACAGGAGAAAGGGCAAAAACACACACACTAAGTCTGCGTAATCATAATCATATACCACCCTCGCGTATACACTAAAATAGTAATAGGTGGGCTGTATTCGTCCATAGCCTCTGTGCTCGAACTTGGTCTGATGGACGAGTGGTAATTCGTGGAGGTTTGTTGAGGTTCCTTCAGAAAGGATTAGAAACATGAGGTACTCTACGCATGAGTACTTCAGAATTCTAGAACGACGGCTTTACTAGAAAGACGGTTTCGGAGAGAGAGATTTACGCACGAAACTAGTATTGTGAGGATCGAATGAACTCTAGTTGGTATGCTGGTTATTAAACACATGTGATTGATATAATAACTAGCATGACTTAACTTGTATTCTCCCCCATAAAATCATTTAAAAACATTTAAAACATTGATTAAGGGGTATGAACTCACTTGTAGATGGTGGTTTGGATGAACTGAATGATGTAGGATTTCTAGGTGTCAAGTGAGGACTTTTACACACATAATGATCCTAGTTATAATATAATAAACATATATGTAATCTAATTAGTCAACTAATAACTAATTAATCAAGTTAAGACACCCTAGATCATGGAAACACTTTGATTCAAGTGCTACAGGTACCAAAGGGTTGCACCTAAGGGTTGTATGACATGACATTGGAGTTTATGGCCCATGAACCACCCCTTTATCGAGTTTATGGCCCATGACCATTTCCCCATGAGTTTAGGGCCGTAAACTCATGGTACTAAGTGCCAAATTGTGTTCTGAGGTCTTACAAGTCATGATTGGGCATCAAATGATCAAGTCCAAGCCTTAGGATATCATTAAGCGCACAATAACACTACCTAGTAGAGTTTACGGCCTAAGGACCCTTTTCTTAGGTGTTTACGGCCGCAAACTCTTATGGGGAGTTGTTTTGATTGTTGTTTAAGCTCTTAAACACTTCTAGGAAGGATCAAGGTTGGCATTCAAGGCATAGAAAGGAACTAAGGTCCAATTTACCACCTTGAAAGGGGTTTACGGCCCAAGATCTTCCTTGGCCGTAAACTCCTTTTCTCTATGGTTTCTTGATGATTTTCAAGTGTTATTAAGATCATACTAAGCATACAAGAAGCTAGGGAAAGTGCACTTACAAGATAGGAGCTCGATTGGGTGTTTAAGGTCCAAGAACACTAGTGTGTGTTCTTGGTGTTTTGAAGATCTAATGAAAATCAACAATTGAATGGATGAAATGATGTATAATGACTAGGAGATAGGTTATAACATCAAATCAAGTCAAGTAATACTTACATTTTCGGAAAATCGGGTGAAGAACGGTATGCTACTTGAGAGAGAATGGTTTTGGTTCTTGAGTTAGGAAAAAGGGAAATGATAGAATGGAGAGTAAACTCATGCTTATGGCATGAGTTTTCGGCCCTAAGAGAGTTCACGGCCTAAACTCTCTTTGTTTGGCCGTGAACACCAGTTCAAGGTGTTGATTGTTCCATTACATTCCTGATTAACTAGAAATCGCTTCCTTTTATCCATCCGATTCTTGAATAATTAATTTAAAATGCTCAAACGGACTTTAAACTAGCTAAAAATTAGCAGAAAAGTATTTAACTTTTAATTGAAGTGTTGTATTGTAGAGTTCGTACGAATGAAAATTTCGGGTTATCACAAAATCGCTCCTCAACAACAAATAGATATAATCCAATAACCGAACAGGACCATCGAAGGGATCTCATATCACACAACTATCTTTCTCTCTGGACACCTGAATCCAAACAGGAACTCCTCCCTGAAAAAGGACAAACCCATCTGCCACTACGTTACCCCTTCTGTCTCTCAAGAATCTGGAAACTCTAGTAGCCTGACACACAGCTAGACCTCCCTCTCAAGATATCACCACATTATTCGCTCCTCGAATAACAAACCTCAATAACTCACTGCCCCTCTGATTCTCTAGTGGGGGCCGATAAAACAAGTCCATATCATATACCAAGGAATGAAAAGGATCACATCCCACCAGGGACCCATCCACTGAACTGCAATCACAACCCTTCTGAACAGCGAACCCTCGACACCCTGACCTCAGGCATGAAAAAATAGATCATGCTTGTTCAGAAGCGTCCCCCGAGATCTAACAACGTAAGCCTCGGCTCCTTTCTCAATATCCCTTTCAAGACTGAGCACCAGGTCATCTCCCGACCCAGCAGTTGAACCTCCAAGGTCATCCATTGCATTACCCAACCATCTCAATGGTTTTCTTCTCTTTATAACTACATCGACCCATTATGACACACAAGTCACTATGTTCGCCTTACCCCAAGCGAATGTTATACTCCCAACTGAAGATCGACTCAACCCTGACCTCTGTCGTCTACTGCCCATAGTTCCATGCATCTCGCGGTACCTCCCGTACCCAAGTACTACTGACCTACATAGGTCTAAAACATCAGATGATAAACAATACCCCTCAACATGGAACCCACCTCAGAATCCAGAATCTCATCTCGCCTAACCAGCGCACCACCAGAGCCAAACTCAAACTCGAGAGTTTGGTCTGACCCAGAGTTGGAACCACTCGACCCAATGGAGAACTCAACTCATGACTCATGACCCGCAACCCGCGCGTACAACTTCTCCAATTCCCTTGGGTTGTGACAACTACAACTCAAATCAGAGTATAATGTTCTCCGACAAATGTGGAGACCCTAATCTCGCCCCTGGTTCGACCACCAGGCTCCCAAAAACTCAATTATCAGAGCTACCCAAGCCTAAAACTCATATGCGTCTTGCTCTGACCAGAGAGTGCTCCTCACAACACCCTCTCGCTGGCTAGTGAGTACTACGGCTCCCCGTAGCATCACAATAACCTCTCACTAACTAGTGAGTACTACGGCTCCCTACAACATCACAACAAGCTCTCACTAACTATTGAGTACTACAGCTCCATGCAGCATCAAAACAATCTCTCACTGACTAGTGAGTACTACGTCTCCCCGCAGCATCACAACAATCTCTCACTGACTAGTGAGTACTACGGCTCCCCGCAGCATCACAACAACCTCTCACTTACTAGTGAATACTACGGCTCCCCGCAACATCACAACAACCTATCACTGACTAGTGAGTACTACGGCTCCCCGCAACATCACAAAAACCTCTCACTGACTAGTTGGTGAATACTACGGCTCCCCACAGTATCACCACACCCCTTTGCTAACTCATGAATGTTGCAGCTCTCTACAGCCTTACAACACTTTATCTTACCACCCACGGTCTCAACCTCAAGTCAACGCCACACCCTACATCCATTAACCCACGCTCCACGGCCCAACATAGATAGGTGCACATCTACCCATCCAAAAGCAAGTGTCCCTACTCCTTACGGCAACTGACATGACAAACTCCTTTTTGCACTGCAATCCTTATTCTTAAATAATCTCGTTTACCATTAATTAGCCGAAGTGCTCCCACTGGAACCATAGATACTTGTTGCACCACCTGCCAGCTCTCGACTCAGAACTCAGAATAATCTAGGAATAAGGACATCATACCCGGATACCTTGGTACATCACAGAAAATCTCATGATGTTTTGCCCAATCCACTAATCTAATACTCACGACCCCATGCTTGGATACCGCATTGCTCTTTAAGAATTTCTCAACCGATCTCCTTCTCGCACCACTTGTAACCTCAGCGTATTCCATCTCCCAATTTGAAACACCGAGGCATCATCAATGGTTCAGAATATGATGTCGAAAACCCGAAACCCCCTACTGATCATTACTCACTTGGAACTACTCATATCGACCCTGGAATTGGTTGATGAATCAATGGCTGCCCTTTCGGGGGTATAGATTACAATCCATACCTTCACTTGCAAATCTCAGCTATTGCATCCGCAATCCAGCGACCCGATCGCACTTAAACTCAACATATGCTAACCCGGAAAAATGCAGGCCACAAAAATCTTCCAATTCACTCATCCTTCCTCAAGCATATACCACATGCATTATCTTGCTCTGCACTTAGCCTCGATCACCAATAACCCTGGACTCATGAATCCATACTGCAGGTCTCTATATCTAGATCTTTAACCGTTCTCGAACAAATCTATGATCCTCTCAATAAAATACCCAGTGCTCCCCCACTCAGGGTTCGAACCTTCACCAATTGGCGCACCAACAATTTATCTCACAGGCTGTTTCCACTAGTAACATCGTGCCTACTTTTGGAAGGTGCTATGCAACGCTCTATGATCTCCCTTTACAGAGATCAAGCAACTCCCAATACCCCGAATCTTAGATGAATTCCTCAGAACTTCCCATCATGACTGCCTCTGGTCATTCTGAATCTCACACCATTCCCTCACCGGACCTCCCAACTGTCCAGTATCAACCCTGACTCTTAGTCTGGAAATAGTGAACTATCGTTCTCCTCATCCTCGACTCCTCAACCAACACTCCATCACGTCTCTTATGATAAGAGCAGTACCCACATTATCACTCTTGATACCCATCAAAGACAATAAGAGCCATTTCCCTGATATACTCCTCTTAATCATCCGACGATGCAGCTAACACATGCCCTACTATACTCAAATAGGGTGTATCCTAGTCCTTGACCATCTCAGTCCCTACTGACAACCTGCTCATGCTCTATCATTACCCCTCGGCAGACATATTGGCCAAATTTTCTGATGGAAGGTCGCCATAAATGCTAACCCACAGAGTTTTACCCCCAAACTCGGAAACCGGAATCTCGACACCTCTTATGTTTCCCACAGGAAACAGAAATAACACCACTTAGGTCACAGAAGGTGACATCTCCACTATCGGTTGATTGCTTAACTCATGCCGCAATCCTCCATAAACGCCATCTCTACTCATCCTTAAGTTTGGCAACTTCATCTGACATCTCACCAAAAATATCTTGGAGTCATCTCGATTTCCCTCACAAGGGATGCTTCGTTGGAACTTGTTCCACATGGCCCTCTTACCTCATACTCTATCGCATCCGATCTCGGTCCAACTAATCACAACAGAATAATTGGTAGAACCAGTAACACTAACCGCCACGGGTCATGGTACTCGAACCATGTGGCCACCTCTTGATCTGCTATAAACCATGGTACTCGAACCATGTTATCTCCTCTTAATCTGCTACCAATCATGGTACTCGAACCATGACATCACCTCTCAATCTGCTACCAATCATGGTACTCGAACCATGAAATCATCTCTCAGTCCGCTACCAATCATGGTACTCGAACCATGACATCATCTCTCAATCTGCTACCAATCATGGTACTCGAACCATGACATCACCTCTTAATCTGCTACCTAGAATTTCCAGAATATTCCCTGCATCAAGTATAGGTCCTCTGCTTTCAGTAGTATGGGCCCATACTACCTGCCACATCTACCCATACCTTCCACACAGACCATCCCAGATTTCCTAAGTAGCTGTTCAACCGTCTCGCTCATCCATCCCGTTACTCGTGTTCGCTCCCCAGTGAAATACTCTACCCTGTCAGCACACTCATCTGACTACGGTCACCCCCAGGCTCTTCCTAGGTGCTCACACTTCTCTGCCATCAGCTGCTGAAGAACCCCTAATGACGCCAACCATCTACCTCCTGAATATCATCATATCCACTTAGTAGCTGACTCCCATCATCGAGAGTTCCACAAAGCATGAAGCAAGCAGCATTCGGGCATTAAATAATCTCCACTAGCACGTAAAACCCCTCTAGGCTATTATCTTACTTGCTCTCCGCATACTCGAAGGATACCACCGAACTCAAGCAACTTCGCCCCCACGCGGGCATCTGACTACCCTCTCAATAGACTATACAAATGCTCATCTAAGTATCTCTCCTAGATTACCCCTCTACTCAAATCCCTCTCTAAAAGGATTCCTGTTGGATACTCTTATTCAGCACATACTCGAAAACACATCACAGATAACAACTCCTAGGCTAAGGCATCATAAATCAGGCCACTCTAGTCCTAAAATATGAAATACCTAGCCTATATCTAGCATGCATAATACCTCATAAATATCTCATAATACAAAAGTAAGGGTATTTTAGGAAATCACCGTTCGGGCTCTGGCTGATTATACACACTGCTCTTTCTCGTTTTCCCTTAGAAACTCTCGTTTGCTTTAGAAAAATCATTTCTTTGAAAACTTTTCTCAAATCCCCAGTTTGAGTCCAGATTTACCCGAAGGTGCATCCGAATCCCTCAAACCAAGGCTCTGATACCAACTTGTAACACCGTAAATTTTCAAACAAAAATTTCATTTAAAAATCGCATACTTTTCATAACAAATTGTATAAAAATCTTATTTATTCAATTTACAAAACACAACTCCATTAATAATCCAGGATCATCGTAACTCTTTCTCTAGTGTGTACAATCAAGCCGGTGCCGTCCCGCGATCCTGAGAAACCTGAAACACATAACACATACACAGTAAGCACAAAGCTTAGTGAGTTCCCCAAAATACCACATACAACACATACGCCACTTGAGGCTATAGTACGACCCTTTGGTCGATGTGTATCAGCGGGACCCTCCAGTCCCGTAACTCGTTGGACCCTTTGGTCCCGTCTGTATCATTGGAACCTTCGGTCTGGTCTATATCGTTGGACCCTCCGGTCCGGTCTATACAACACATAGCATACATATATCAAAATGCACATAATCTCATACATACACATAGCACACAAAACCCTCCATTCTATACATAGATACCACTCTAGGTAATGTATAGTGAGAAGACTCACCTGACAAGCAACAAGTAAAGACCTCGCTCCCGAATCTCGAACTAGCCACCACCTAATCACAAGGGATGAATATTTCTAAGTGATACTCTAATCACAACTCTAATGACTGAAGGCTATTCTTCCTCTCTTTAACTCTTTGAAGTGGATAAAAGACCATTTTACCCCACCATGGTCTCTACTACTCATGTTGACCAAAGCCCCAAAGCCAACAGAAGTCAAACTCGAGTCAACAGTCCATGTTTGACCCGACTCGCTGAGTGCACCCTTGCGACTCGTCGAGTCCACTTATTTTCCCCAAAAATCGCGTGACAGTCCAGCTCAACTCGTCGAGTCGATGCCCAACTCGTCGATTCGACGCCCAACTCGTCAAGCTATCGCATGATTTAGTTCTTCAGGACAAACCCTAACCAACTCGTCGAGTCGGCTCATTGACTCGGCGAGTTCATTTAGACCTAATGTTCATTTAGACGATTTCAATCAGATCTATCACTCCAAACACTAGGTCTATCATCCCAAGGCTCAATAATAACGTAAAGATTCGATCTTTACGTTCATACATGAGGTTATTGCTCCAAAATGCTAATATATGCCTTTCATGAAGAATTTAGCTCATCAACCCTCATTTAAACGACTAAAGCAGGGACACCTAGACTCTAAGGACCTTTAGGAGGTCTAGATCTGAGGTTTCCAACCTCAAACCATGTCTCATTCAAGTCATAGATTCAAAAGGATGGAAGCAAAGCCCTAAAACTCCCAAAATGAGATCTAGTATAAGGAATGAGCAAGATGAGGACTTTGTACCTTCTTTTAACAACTGAAACACTCAATAGCACAAATCCACTGCCTTCCTTTGCTCCCCATCATGAAGCTCTTCATCCCTCTTCATAAAAATGCACCAAGATTGCCCAAAATGATCAAACACTCACTTTACCAAGGTTAGAACGGTTTAAGGGTTTCTCTCAGGCTCTCAAGGGAAAGTGTGGCCGCCAATGAAGGCCATAAGGGCATTAAATAGGTCACAAACCCGGACAATTAGGGTTTCTCTGCCCCAGTACCTACTCGGCGAGTCCCTCCTCTGACTCGTTGAGTCCACTCATTAAATCCACGCAATCAACTCAACTCGACTCGGCGAGTTGGTCCCTTAACTCGTCGAGTCCCTCCTTCAATCTCAAGATTAACATACACAATAATGTTCCTGAAAATCCGGATGTTACAACGCATATATTGTGATGAATTTCGGGCCCTCGGTCTATCGGGTGTAACTTTGTTGTCATCAAAAACATAATCATCAAAATGATTTACATTCCCCGTAGTTATTAAATCTTCCTCCAACACCTAAATTAATAAGAAATAATCTTTAATTAAAAAATGTATGAATCAACTAAAAAAACAAAATAAATAAATGTAAGTATAACAACCTCTTCAACTTCATTATCATACTTATCAAACATATTATCATCAAATTTGTTCCTACTACGACCCACATTGTCTATCCTCTCCTCCAACTCCTACATTAAAAATTAAGACATTATAATTATTACTGAAAGACACCTTAACATTTAACAATTGAAATCGTGATTGTAATATATATATATATATATATATATATATATATATATATATATATATATATATATAATAACCATGTCGTCTTCATTATCAACAAAACCATTTTCATTTGTTTTATTTTTATTCAATGCCTCATCTTCTACAACATACATTTTAAGTTATAAAATATTAACAAATATTTTCAAACATGTTATAATTATATAAATATAAAATATGTGACATGTAACTCATCGTTCAACAAAATTTGTTTGGAATACTGCAGGTTCCTCAAAACTGATGTTCTTCCATAAATCTTCATTATCCACTTCTTCTACAAACACCTCAGTAGGTTATCGGTTCATAAACACATGTTGCTCCAGTGCATGTAGCCGTTTCAACACCTCCTTTAACCTAGGTTTCCCACTACGTCCACCTCTGCCGTGAGAGCGGCCACTAGACGACATACTGGACGAAGATTCGTCTTGTCTCCTAAAATGGTCCCGTACTGGGGAAGGGACTGAATTACGTTCACCATATGCATACTCTTGAAATGACGTATAATAAGTAGATGTCATCTCATCATCACTCGATGACATTTTATTTTTTGGTCGTTGTCCCTCCTAAAAAAATTTAACATATTAAAAATGCATATAAAAGTTGTAACAACGTAAATTTTCAAACAAAATTTTCATTTCAAAATAAAGTATTTTCATTCAAACAAGGCATAAACATTCCAAGTGTCATGTCAAAATACAAATCATATGAATCCCAAGATCACAAAACATCTATCAGTGTGTACAGATCACGCCGGCGCCTTCCCACGGTCCTCGCTAGTACCTGAAACACATACATAACAACTTTAAGCATAAATGCTTAGTGAGTTCCCCAAAATACAACTTACGCACATACGCCTTTCCAGGCCCTGACCTTCCGGTCCATGTGTCTCAGGGGACTTCCGTCCCTGCTGGGTAAACCTTCTGGTCCTACCCACGCCAACCTTACGGTCCAGATTACACGCCTTCCGGCCCATAACATAATGCCTTCCGGCCCACATAACATACATAGCACGCATAACAATTATCTTATCACATATAGCACATATATCACATATCATATCCGACCTTCCGGTCACACAGTCAAACCCTTCAGGGTACGGTATAGTGAGAAGACTCACCTCGTGAATATCGAAAGTTAGCAAATCCCGAAGTCACTCGTGCTCGATCCGCCGAGCTACAATCCTCCTATAACATCATATGTCCCTAGTTAACACTTTATATCTCTAATGTTGACTATCCCTAAGAAGTCAACACAGGTCCACTCTGGTCAACGGTCAACGGTCAACTTTGACCGGACTCGGCGAGCGCTAGGGCGACTCGGCGAGTCTACACGTTCTCATCAATTCTCTAAGATTCCCTTTCTACACGTCGAGTATCCCCCTTGACTCGACGAGTTCCTTCTGGAAGAATCGCGGGGCCACCCCGACTCAACTCGCCGAGTCTGAAGAGCAACTCGGCGAGTCCCAGTTGATCTTCAAGCTACTCGCCGAGTCTGTTCATCGGACTCGGCGAGTCCATGCCATGCAACCGCTCAAACTGCTTTCTAAGGTCAGATCTGCTCCGACAATTCATAGTTCTGGCCTTCCTAGACTGGTTCATCACGTAAAGTCCTCATTTCGGTGCTCATAATACACTCCATGACTCATAATTTACATTTTGACCTAAGGCATAAGGATTCCAATCCAAAACCTCCATTGATTCCCGAAAAGCTCAGGCATGGGACATTCTGGACTTCCAAGGGTCCCAATATAGGGTTCCAATCGCTTGGGGGACTAAGGAAACACTCAATCTAGCCACAAAAGGGTTCAATAAATCCTAAATCCATATACACATCAACATAAAAGGGAACAACTCGAAAATATTACCTGAATAACGTTGTTCTGTGTCCCCAACCCTCAGAATATGGCTTCTCCTGTTGTTCCCTTAACCAAGCCTCCTCCTTCTTGCAAAATAACACTTCCAAGGTCAATAATGGTCTTCTACCTTGCTCCAGATGCTTTCAATCGAATTAGGGTTTCACTCACAGGACTAGGGTGAACAATGACGGCCATAAGGCCCCTTATATATGTCCCAAACCTGAACGGTTAGGGTTTCGCTAAACAGCACGGACTCGCCGAGTCCAGTTGCGAACCCGCGACCAGATCCGCGATCCTACTCGGCGAGTCTGAGCTCCAACTCGCCGAGTCCCCTCTTAAAACACCCAAAAATTATAAATATAACGATACCTGGAATTCCGGGCTGTTACAACTCTCCCCCACTAGGACTAGACTTCGTCCTCGAAGTCTCACTCTGAAAATAGCTCCGGATGCTGCTCCCGCATCTCACGCTCCGGCTCCCAGGTCATTTCCGATCCCTTCCGGTGCTGCCACTGAACTAACACCAGAGGTATCTCCTTATTCCTCAGAACCTTGATCTTCCGATCTCTGATGGCCACTGGTCTCTCGGCATAATTCAGGCTCGCATCCACCTGAATGTCCTCTAATGGAACTACTGTCGACTCATCGGCTATACACTTTCTCAATTGCGACACATGAAAAGTGTCATGAATCTGTCTCAATTCCGTTTGGCAACTCCAAACGGTAGGCCACCCGTCCTACCCTCGCAATCACACGAAAAGGCCCAATATACCGGGGCCCCAACTTGCCCCTCTTCCTGAATCGAATCACTCCTTTCCAAGGAGAGAACTTCAGGAGTACGAAGTCGCCGACCTGAAACTCAAGCTCGGACCGGCGTCTGTCTGCATAACTTTTCTGTCGGCTCTGGGCGGTCAATAACCTCTGTCTAACCTGCTGAATCTGCTCTGTCGTCTGAAGCACGATCTCTGTACTGCCCATCACTCTCTGTCCCACCTCTCCCCAACAAATGGGGGTCCGACATCTCCTACCATACAACAGCTCAAAGGGCGGCATACCGATGCTCGAATGATGGTTGTTGTTGTAGGAAAACTCCGCCAAGGGCAAATACGCATCCCAGCTACCCCCAAAATCCAACACACACGCCCGAAGCATGTCCTCGAGCGTCTGAATCGTCCGCTCACTCTGCCCGTCTGTCTGGGGATGATATGCGGTACTAAAATGCAATCTAGTACCCAACTCCTTATGAAATTTCTTCCAGAACCTAGAAGTGAAGCGCACATCACGGTCTGAAACAATCGAGATCGGCACCCCATGCCGAGATACCACTTCTCGCACATATATCTCCGCCAACTTCTCCGCTGAAGAACTCTCACTGATGGCAAGGAAGTGAGCGCTCTTCGTCAACCTATCCACAATCACCCAAATTGCATCGACTCCTCTGGCAGTCCTCGACAATTTGGTGATGAAATCCATAGTGATTTGTTCCCACTTCCATTCGGGAACCTCCAATGGCTGCAACTTGCCATGCGGTCTCTGGTGCTCGGCCTTAACCCTGCGGCAGGTCAAGCACCTCTCAACGAACCATGTGACGTCCCTCTTCATACAGGGCCACCAATACTCTTTCCTCAAATCCAAATACATCTTCGTAGCCCCCGGATGGATCGAAAACTTCGACTGATGAGCCTCTTCCATCAAAGTAACACGCGTACCACCCACGAACGGTACCCAAATCCGACCCTGAAACGTCATAAGCCCTCGTCCATCCGTAACGAACTCTGAAACAAAACCAACGACCCGCTCTCTCTTCTGCATCTCTGGTCGCACAGCCTCGGCCTGTGCCCCACGAATAGCATCCAATACTAGAGCTATTACAGTCAATCTCAAACATACATCTCGCAGTGGAGTGCTCTCCGCCCTGCGGCTCAATGCATCGGCTACCACATTAGCCTTGCCTGGGTGGTACAGGATCTCACAATCATAATCCTTGACCACATCCAACCACCTCCTCTGACGCATATTTAGCTTGGGCTGATCCATCAAATACTTCAAGCTCTTATGGTCCGTGTATATCGTACATCGAACCCCATACAAGTAGTGACGCCAAATCTTGAGAGCGAACACTACTGCCCCCAACTCTAAATCATGCGTGGGATATCTCGCCTCATGAGGCTTCAGCTGCCTCGACGCATAAGCTATCACATGACCCCTCTGCATCAACACTGCACCCAGCCCCGAAATCGATGCATCGCAATATACTACAAAATCCTCCATCCCTTCCGGGAGAGCTAATATCGGGGCTTCGCACAACCTTTGGCGAAGTGTCTCAAAGGAGGTCTGCTGCTCGGGACCCCATGAGAATGCAACACCCTTCCGGGTCAATTTGGTGAGCGGCACTGCGATCTTGGAGAAATCCTTAATAAATCTCCGATAATACCCTGCCAACCCAAGGAAGCTCCTGATCTCCGATGGTGACTTTGGCACCTCCCAGCTCATCACTGCCTCGACTTTGGCCAGATCGACCTGAATCCCTTCCTGATTAACAACATGTCCTAGGAATTGGACCTCCCGCAACCAGAAGTCACACTTGGAGAACTTTGCATAAAGCTTCTCCGATCTCAAAACCTCAAGGACCTCCCTCAAATGCTCCTCATGCTGCTCTCTAGATCTCGAATACACTAGAATATCATTGATAAATTCAATCACTGACCGATCTAACATCGACCTGCATACCCTGTTCATGAGATCCATGAACACAACCAGGGCATTGGTGAGCCCGAAAGGCATCAGCACAAACTCATAATGCCCATATCGCGTCCTAAACGCTGTCTTCTGGACGTCCTCATCCCGCACTCTCACCTGATGGTACCCCGACCTCAGATCGATCTTGGAAAACCAAGATGCTCCCTGCAACTGATCGAATAAATCATCGATCCTCGGTAATGGGTAACGGGTCTTGACCATCAAATTGTTCAACTCCCGGTAATCAATGCACATCCGGTGTGAACCATCCTTCTTCTTGACGAACAGAATAGGTGCTCCCCACGGCGAGTTGCTCGGCCGAATGAATCCCTTCCCCAG
This sequence comes from Lactuca sativa, assembly GCF_002870075.4. Classification (NCBI taxonomy): domain Eukaryota; kingdom Viridiplantae; phylum Streptophyta; class Magnoliopsida; order Asterales; family Asteraceae; genus Lactuca; species Lactuca sativa. Next base: position 118,796,160 of record NC_056628.2, read on the forward strand.
CAACTCCTGAAGCTGCGAGGACAACTCTTGCATCTCTGGAGGTGCAAGACGATAAGGCACCTTAGCGATAGGCGCGGCCCCCGGAACCAGATCGATACCAAACTCTACTTGCCTCACAGGAGGTACTCCCGGCAGCTCCTCGGGGAAAACATCTGGAAACTCACGCACCACTGGGACCTCTTCAACTGATCTCGGTCTCTCGGAAACCTCCCGCGTATCCATCACATACGCCACAAAACTCTTACAGCCCTGCTGTAGACACTGCCTCGCCCTAGCGGCCGAACAAAAAGCTGATCCCGAACGGGTACCTTCGCCGTACACCGAAAGAACTCCCCCACTAGGGTCTCGTATAGTCACCAGCTGACGCTCACAGTCGATGACGGCGCCGAATCGGCTCAACCAGTCCATACCCACAATGACACAGACATCACCCATCGCAATAGGAACCAGATCAATCGGAAACTCAACCCCGAAAATCTCTAACACACATCCCCGGAGAACCTCTGCGGCACAAATCACTCTCTCGTCAGCTATAGAAACTCTCAGAGGCCGACTCAACGACTCACGACTAACGCTGATATGCTGACTAAAAGCCAAAGATACAAAGGACCTACTCGCACCCGAGTCAAATAACACTAAAGCAGGCACAGAGTTCACAAGGAAAGTACCTACGCGTATCATAACATAAGCATAACATCTCGACATCAAAATAAATACATGAAATAAGGCATACCTGCCACAACATCAGGCGCAGCGCGGACCTCCTCCGCAGTCAGCTGAAAGGCTCTCCCACGAGCCCTCGGGGCCTCGGCCTTCACCGGTCGAGTCTCAGTAGCCCTGGTAGTAGGTGCAGATCCCTGAAGAAGTTGAGGGCACTCGGCCTTCCGATGGCCTGTCTGGTTGCAATGAAAGCAAACCATAAACCCCTTGGGGCAATCCCTAGCGATGTGCCCCTCCTTGCCACACTTGTAGCAAGCACCAGATCGACATGTCCCCTCATGACCCTTGCCGCACTTTCCACAAGTGCGGCCCTTCGGACCTCCCGTCCTCGAATCGGTGGACTTAGTCCGCTTGGCTGCCGGCTGAGACTGAGCCGGCCGCCGGTCCACCCGCTGAGACTCGACCTCCTCCCTGGCCTGGGTCTCCAACTCGATCTCGTGCTTCCTGGCATTCGCCTGAAGCTCAGCAAAGGTATGATAGGTGGAGTTTGACACAAACTCCCGGATATCCCTCCTCAAAACACCCAAGTACCGGCTCATCCGAGCCTGCTCTGTGGACACCAGCTCGGGGCAGAACATCGCCCTCTCATGAAACTTTCGCGTGATCACCGCAACCGAATCAGTACCCTGCTTGAGGGTCAAGAACTCCTGAACCAATCGTTCCCTCTCCACCAGGGGAACGTACTCGTCTCTGAACATAGAGGTAAACCTCTCCCATGTCACTGCTGAAATCTCTGCCAAAGTGAAGTTCGCCGTCACGAACTTCCACCAATCCTTCGCTCCCAGACGGAGCTGGTTCAAAGCGAACCGTACCCTCAGATGCTCCGGACATGAACAAGTGTAGAAGCACCCCTCAATATCAGCGATCCACCTCATCGCAGCAATCGGATCCTGCGTCCCATCAAACTCAGGTGGCTTCGTGTTGCTGAACTCCCGAAACAGCAACGAGTCACCCCCCTGTGGCCTGGTAGCGGCCACAGCTGCGGTAGCTGCAGTGGCTGCAGCCTCGGTCAATGCGGCGTACCGCTCATCAAAAGTCTCCATCAAGGTGGTCTTAATAAACCCAAACATCTCCGGAATCTCAGCCCGGATCGCTGCAGCTACCTCCTCATGAATCATCTGACGAATCTCCTCGTCACTCACACCGCTCGTACTCGATCCGTGGCGTGGTCTAACCATGATGTCTCTGAAATACAACATAAACTATCAGAGACTCCATCGAGTATAATCGCACTCGATAACGCAACCCTACTCAGTCTCCGATATCCAGGGATTCTTACTTGGGTCTCCCACTGACCCGGTGTCTTCGGTAGTACGGGCCCAATACTACCGACCACACCGCATCAGCATTCCTCCCAAATCTTCCTCCCCAAACCCCGGATAGTGAGTACTCTACTTTTGATATGCACTATCTATCTGCACGCTATCAAAGCATCTCATATCGGCAAACTTCCCTAGGCTAAGGCATCACAAATCAGGCCACTCTAGTCCTATCATGAATACCTAGTCTTCTAGCATGCATAATAGTTCACATCATATCTTATCTCTTAACATAACATTGTAAGGTATTTTGGGGATCTTTACCGTTCGGGCGCTGACTGATCGTACACACTGCTTCTTTCTTGTTTACCACAACATCATTTACAAAAGTTTATGCCTTTATTTTAAAAGTTTTCCTCAAATCCTCGGTTTGAGTTCAGTTACGCCCAAAGGTGCACCCGAATCCCTCAAACCAAGGCTCTGATACCAATTTGTAACAACGTAAATTTTCAAACAAAATTTTCATTTCAAAATAAAGCATGTTCATTCAAACAAGGCATAAACATTCCAAGTGTCATGTCAAAATACAAATCATATGAATCCCAAGATCACAAAACATCTATCAGTGTGTACAGATCACGCCAGCGCCTTCCCACGGTCCTCGCTAGTACCTGAAACACATACATAACAACTGTAAGCATAAATGCTTAGTGAGTTCCCCAAAATACAACTTACGCACATACGCCTTTCCAGGCCCTGACCTTCCGGTCCATGTGTCTCAGGGGACTTCCGTCCCTGCTGGGTAAATCTTCCGGTCCTACCCACGCCAACCTTACGGTCCAGATTACACGCCTTCCGGCCCATAACATAATGCCTTCCGGCCCACATAACATACATAGCACGCATAACAATTATCTTATCACATATAGCACATATATCACATATCATATCCGACCTTCCGGTCACACAGTCAAACCCTTCCGGGTACGGTATAGTGAGAAGACTCACCTCGTGAATATCGAAAGTTAGCAAATCCCGAAGTCACTCGTGCTCGATCCGCCGAGCTACAATCCTCCTATAACATCATATGTCCCTAGTTAACACTTTATATCTCTAATGTTGACTATCCCTAAGAAGTCAACACAGGTCCACTCTGGTCAACGGTCAACGGTCAACTTTGATCGGACTCGGCGAGCGCTAGGGCGACTCGGCGAGTCTACACGTTCTCATCAATTCTCTAAGATTCCCTTTCTACACGTCGAGTATCCCCCTTGACTCGACGAGTTCCTTCTGGAAGAATCGCGGGGCCACCCCGACTCAACTCGCCGAGTCTGAAGAGCAACTCGGCGAGTCCCAGTTGATCTTCAAGCTACTCGCCGAGTCTGTTCATCGGACTCGGCGAGTCCATGCCATGCAACCGCTCAAACTGCTTTCTAAGGTCAGATCTGCTCCGACAATTCATAGTTCTGGCCTTCCTAGACTGGTTCATCACGTAAAGTCCTCATTTCGGTGCTCATAATACACTCCATGACTCATAATTTACGTTTTGACCTAAGGCATAAGGATTCCAATCCAAAACCTCCATTGATTCCCGAAAAGCTCAGGCATGGGACATTCTGGACTTCCAAGGGTCCCAATATAGGGTTCCAATCGCTTGGGGGACTAAGGAAACACTCAATCTAGCCACAAAAGGGTTCAATAAACCCTAAATCCATATACACATCAACATAGAAGAGAACAACTCGAAAATATTACCTGAATAACGTTGTTCTGTGTCCCCAACCCTCAGAATATGGCTTCTCCTGTTGTTCCCTTAACCAAGCCTCCTCCTTCTTGCAAAATAACACTTCCAAGGTCAATAATGGTCTTCTACCTTGCTCCAGATGCTCTCAATCGAATTAAGGTTTCACTCACAGGACTAGGGTGAACAATGACGGCCATAAGGCCCCTTATATATGTCCCAAACCTGAACGGTTAGGGTTTCGCTAAACAGCGCGGACTCGCCGAGTCCAGTCGCGAACCCGCGACCAGATCCGCGATCCTACTCGGCGAGTCTGAGCTCCAACTCGCTGAGTCCCCTCTTAAAACACCCAAAAATCATAAATATAACGATACCTGGAATTCCGGGCTGTTACAAAAGTGTAATAAGGAATTTGTTAAAATAAAAATAATTTTTATAAACCTTTGTCATTGTAAAAATCGTATTCACGTCAACCCATTTCAATTTTTTTTGTGCCACTCTATTGTTTCATCCTAGGCGTGTCTCTGTTTTTTCTCAACGCAAATCCACCGACACGAACAATTGGAAACATCTCATATATCCATATCTACAATTTTCACAATTATAGTAATAAAAATTAAAATTAAAATTACTAACATATCAATAAATTCTTACAAATAATAATAAATTTGTATACCCTAAATGGCGCCGTAAATCCTAAAATGGAGTATTTAAAAGTTTGACCACGCTCCGACAGTGATAAATATTTATCTATCTTGATCTATGTATCTTCAAGGTCGTCATAGGTAAAGTCCAACAAATAGGTACCCCAAGCAAAACTGCAAAAAAAAAAAATTATTTATAATATAAATTAACATTAATAATATGAAACTTTCAAAGTAAACAAAAAAAATACTTGTTCCACACATCTAAATTCTCAGCAATCAGTCTTGCAGCACTCGATTGTTTATTTCTTTTCCCAAAAAATCTTCACACAAAACGTATATCCGACAGACTCTAACTGCATCATCGTCGTTAGCTTCTAAGAATTGATAATTTAAAATAAAACTTTTCAGGTATCTATTTTCACTGAACTATTTGTATGGTTCGGAAATAGTCGTTCACGCAATAAACTTCTTTTTTTTAGTAGTAACTTTTTTTTCTGACACTTTTTTGCCAATATTTTTGGGATACTCGCCGAAATTAAACCCGGTTATCAAACAAAACTCTTCCGGGCCATATATCATTTTCGTATCCCCGACTCTAAAATATAACCGTTTTATGTCATCTGGGGATAAAACATCATCCGACCGTATATGATGAAGAAACATCTTGTGGAACAGCAATACGTCCCCTTGTAAATGAGGGACGTCCAACAAGTAACCAAAAACAATTCTTCTAAAAATATCGCGTCTTGCACCATGTAACACCTCAAATACTTCTTCCCAGATGTTACACCCCGATCCTTTTAAGTTGACAATAGCTTTCACATTGAAATTGTTATAATCATGCTGCAAAAACAACAACATATTACAAAGCTAAACAACTATTTCCTTTAAAAATATCCGGATATTAAATGGAATAAATAATCCAACATTTAATTTACAAACATAAACAAAGCACAAACCAACATTCAATCAATAATTTCTATATCTATGCTGAAAAACAATAACAAACTATAACAAATTTTCAACTTAAACCACAACTATATACAATTTTTCAAGTTATACGACAACTATACAAACAACCACTAAGCAAACATATTGTAATCATTATTGTAAACAAACTACATGCATGCAATTATACATGATTTGGAACATTTTTTTTCAACTTTCAACTTAAAAAAAATAACATATTCTAACATTTTTAATAAATGTATAACAAGCCAATGCACATTTTACGCAGTCTATACTTTTATATTCAAACAACCACCAACAAAATACCATTAAAACTTCAAGAATACTAATAAATAATATTATATCTATCAAATACAACAAAATTACCCAATAACAAACAATAAAGTTTGATTTTCTTTTACAAAAACTAATACAATAAATAATAAATAAATAAAGCATACACTAAATAAATGTTGATTAAAACATAAAATGTGTTAAAATCTTACCATATTTTCAGGATTGTTGAAGAAATCGTCAATTTTGTTGAAGAAATCGTCAAAGGAGAGAGAGAGAGAGAGAGAGAGAGAGAGAGAGAGAGAGAGAGAGAGAGAGAGAGAGAGAGAGAGAGAGAGAGAGAGTTTTCCTAAACTTGAGAGTGAAAAATGAAGAAAAAAAAACAGTTTTATACCAAAAATGTTCCGAAATCGCAGGTGGAATTCAGTAATTCACGAAATCACAGATGGACTAATCCATATGTGAATGTACAACTGCCTATGTGCTTTAGGCAGTTGTACATTCGCAGATGGATAAGCGAAATCGCAGATGGGGTGTTTCTATCTGTGATTTTCAGTGGCTATTTTTGCAATTTCCGTTTTTTTTTTTTGGCTATTTTCCACAAAGTAATTAAGGTATTAGGCTAATTTTGTAATTTTCTCTAATAAATATTACTTAATATTTATTAAAAGGAGTTAATTAGTTAAAAATAATAAAAAGATTATATTTAGTTATAATTATAGGGTAAAATAAAATTTGATTGATTAAAAATAGATTAGATGGATTAAAAAAAATATTTAATTTATTATGTTGAATTATTACAAAAAGAAATACACTGTGTTCAGTGGTAAAATTGTAAAAGTTAGTTTGATGAAACAGTGGTAACTGGTAAAAGCCAATTTGATGTCGATTCAATTGGAGATTGGAGATGCTCTAAAATATAAATTCAGATTCTGATGTTGAAAATTACATGATTGTTGAAAGGATTGATTTCCTAAAAAATGAAAAAAAAATTCAGTCGTGGTGATCCTACGGTCAACAAAATTAACACGGTTGATCATCATCCACGTGTCCACTTCTCATTGGACTTTATGTCTCACCTTCCCCTATATACACCGATCCAGCCAATCCTTTTTTCTAGAATTCCGACTTCCTAAATACCTGTCCAAATACATTACTTGATCGGAAACCGATAGCCATCATCAAATTCAATGGCGGAGAAGTCTTTTAAGTATGTGATCGTCGGCGGCGGTGTCTCAGCTGTGAGTCTCCATCGATAATCCTTATTTTTCATAGTTCTCATTATTATTATTCGACGTTTCTCTTTCCTAATAATTCTAGTAATCCGATATTCTATAACTGATTCTGTAGCTTATTAGGTAAAAACAGGTTACGATTTAGTAGACTGTTTTAACTGTACAGAGGGACTAAGTGTCTGGGCTGTATACGATCATCGTTTAATATAGAGATCTGAAAACTGTTTTTTCAATCTCATTTTCTATTCTACTCTTAACGAGTTATACCGATGTATGTACAATGATATAAACTACACTTTTAATACATTTCTAGTAGGAGTATGTAATTCAGATTGTACTTTTGCCGTATATCGATGCTTTCTTTTTGGATTGCGGAGAATCGTCAAGAAGGATTAGTGTGAACATATATATACGGAGTTTGACACGTCACACACTTGGACCAAATATTTTCGAAACACAAGATTGATCTTAAATTTTGTTCCGTATTCGGTTTGTATTCCTTGCTATATGGATTATGGAGTCGACAATTCTTCCTTGGGATGTCCATAATCTGCTTTTTTTTTAGGAATTTATAAAAGTAACCCATTTGAAGTTTAGTTCTTTCTATGGTTAGGTGGGCATCTGAATTAATACCTTAGTTTTAATGGAACATAAATCTGTAATAGGGTTATGTAATTGAGGATATATTTTCTGTTTCTGATGCTTCTTTTGCTTCTGAACTTTGGTAATCCCTCCCTCTTGTCTCAAGAAAGGAGACATGTTTTGACTAAAGTTTAGGTTTGTGAGCCTATTTTTCAACATCAAAGTAGATAGGCATCCTTTCACTTTTCAGAAAAAACTTATAACTAAGTAAATATTTATATTCAAAACTACAAATGGAAATCATTGTTTCTAATTTTTCGAAGAGCATATGTATTTTACACCTGGAAATTACTAAATTTTGGCAGTACCTTTGAGTTGTAGGCCATCTCTTGAATTAAGATCTACAGCTTGAAGATATATCTATCTTTAATGGAAATTCAGTTTCTGTTTGTTGTTAATTTATAATCTATATCTCCTGTTTCTTATATTGCCTTTGTACATGCAGGGTTATGCTGCAAGGGAGTTTGCAAAGCAAGGAGTCAAACCAGGCGAGCTAGCAATCATTTCAAAGGAGGGGGTATGCTCATCAATCTTTGCCTCTCTATGTTACTCATACTTTTGTTTAAGAAATATTTTATAAAATGAAAATGGTAAAAAGTTAGGACTTAATAGGAAAACTTGGTTATAATTGTTGAAACATGTAATACATGAAATTCTAGCTTAATCATATTTTAATGAGATCTTTTATTTCTTATGTTTTCCTTTCTCCTCACTTTTCTGTACACAGATATCACCATATTTTTGATGGTTTAAACTAAAGAAGTAAACTAGAAAAGTGTTTATTGGACAATACCTACAACTTCTTTTTCCAAATTTCTTGAGCATTTTCATTTTAGTACCTATAATCTGCATTTTATCTACAACACCCCTGTTACACTCATTAAAACCCTTAATCCAATTTAATTGATTTCTTGAAGTAAGTTACATGTAGTCCTTTTTATATGTGACATGTATTCAGTTTGATTCAGTTCAATGTCTCTCTTTATTACTGCTTGATAGAATGATCCTATCTTTGTACTAATTTACCATTCTTCTTCTTTTATATATATATATATATATATATATATATATATATATATATATATATATATATATATATATATATATATATATAGTTTATTTTACAAGGAAAGTTTATCATGTAGAACTATTTATATGGTTTTTCTAACCATTGCTTTTGGTCCTTTTAGGTGGCTCCATATGAACGCCCTGCACTAAGCAAGGCATATTTGTTCCCTGAGGGTAAGCCATTTTTCATTTGTTGCCTATTTTTGACATGTTGACTTTTCTACCCAATTATATTTATTAGCAATGACACCTAATAATTGGGTATCATTTTTAAAAGATAATGTCTTAATAAGAAAAAAAAAAGTTAAAACTTACAGATTTTTCAAAGTACACTGTTTTAATAAGAAAAAAAAATCACAGTGAGTCCTGTACCAAAAATAAATGAAAGTAGAATGCTATAATACAAGCAAATTATGTATGTTTCTATTTCTTGAATTCAGCCCTTTGGAGGATAATAAGCTCTTTATCATTTATGTTTTCAAAATTACACAAACTTTAAGCATTGTTTTTTAACTGAAGAAACCTGTTTAAGTTTCAGCCTTTTTTTTCCCCTGATTCAGTCTTTTCTTGTCACCAAATATGAAATTTTAATGGTTTAATGTGGATTAAACAACATATTATGTAGTGTTCTAACTACTCCTATTTTTCTGTATCTATATTAATTTTCAGGAGCTGCCAGACTTCCAGGTTTTCATACATGTGTTGGAAGTGGAGGAGAGAGACTACTACCAGAGTGGTACACAGAGAAAGGTATTGTGTTATCATGCAATTATAAAACTTTACATTTATATATCAAATATATACTGTATTGATTTATAAGGTTTAACTAAAACCATGATATGTTTCTTCTCCAGGAATAAACTTGATCCTGAACACAGAAATAGTGAAAGCAGATCTTGCTTCAAAAACTCTCACTAGTGCAGCTGGAGAAACCTTCACATATAAGGTTTTGATCATTGCCACTGGCTCCACAGTAAGTGAAATCTCAAATTTTCTTATCAGAACATTGTACTAAAAAAAAAAAAAAATACACCCGTGAAAATTGCTTTTGTAATTTCCAATAAGAAAGTTGAAAGAAAGAATTAAGTGAAAGTACGTTGGTATTTGCAGACTCTGAAGCTGACAGACTTTGGTGTAGAAGGTGCTAGTGCCAAGAACATTCTTTACTTGAGAGAGATTGATGATGCTGATAAACTTGTGGAAGCTATTAAAGCAAAGAAAAATGGAAAAGCAGTTGTTGTTGGAGGAGGATACATTGGTCTTGAACTTAGTGCAGTACTCAAAATTAACAACTTTGATGTTAAAATGGTTTACCCTGAACCATGGTGCAGTAAGTCAACCAAACTTCATCTCCATGTTATTTTTTTTTCTATTTGGGGTAATTCTTTTTGGTAAATTTTTTTTTTTTCTAAACTTCAGTGCCTCGTCTATTCACTGCTGACATTGCTGCTTTCTATGAGAGTTATTATGAGAAAAAGGGTGTCAGTATCATCAAGGGTACAGTTGCTGTTGGATTTACCAGTAATGACAGTGGAGAGGTTTGTTATTTCTACTCATGCAATTGAAATCTTTTTAAATTGCTTTTCTCTACACCAAATTTAAAACAAAAAAAAACAGTTTGAATTTTTTGTTTTTTGTTTTAATCACCTAGTCTTTGATTTTTTTTTTCCTGGAAAAAAGTCAAAAACCTATGTAACTGGGTAGTATAACCGTATAAGGGTTTCCAGGTAACTATAAAACTTTGAATTCTATAAAAACTGCTATATTTTGGATTATTTTCGGTTCAACTTTAAACAGAAAATCTTCAAATTTAAAAAAGAAAAAGACCTTAACCGGTATGATCACCCATTTCAAAACCCTAGATTTTTTTTTTCTGAACCTCCAACATAGAAGGTTTTTTTGTTTAATAAATTTCTTAGATTTCAAATAGATTCAATTTTTCTTTACAAATGGATACAAAGTGAAGGTTTTTTAATTTTATATAATGGTAAAAGTTTTGTGGTTAAGCTGAAAAAAAAAATCTTGGGGTGCTTTAACAAAAAGAATCCTAACTATAGTGGTTTTTATAAAGTTCTAAGTTTTAAGGTCTTGGTCTTAGTGGTTAAAATAGGAAAATATTCTTTGGGTGGTTAAACCGAAACAAATTTTCAGGTGAAAGAAGTGAAATTGAAGGATGGAAGGGTGCTTGAAGCAGATATTGTTGTTGTTGGTGTTGGAGGAAGGCCCCTCATCAGTCTATTCAAAGGACAGGTTGAAGAGGAGAAAGGTGGAATTAAGGTTTGTGTTTACTGTTTAGTTATTATTAATCTCTCATTTCTACAAAAGATCTTCATCACCATTTACCAAAATAGCCATGGAAAACTTGTCCAATCTCATTCCAGATTTAATAGGAACTAAGGATTGGTTAATTTGGTCATTTTTCTTTTGTGTGAGTATGACATCTCTAAAACTTACAAATTTGAGTTGTTTTTTTTTTTTTTAAATCACAGACGGATGGATTTTTTAAAACTAGTGTTCCGGATGTTTATGCTGTTGGTGATGTTGCTACTTTCCCAATGAAGTTGTATGGTGACATCAGAAGAGTTGAACATGTTGACCATTCTCGCAAATCTGCAGAACAAGCTGTCAAGGTAATCAAATCCAAATTGAGTTTATCCTTTCTCTATGCAATTTATATAAAAAAAGTTGGACTAAATGCAAGACATTGTTTATGGGCTAATCACTAAAGTTTCAAGTTTTATCCCAAAATGACCAAATTTTCAAGTTTTATCACAAAAAAGCCACGTATTTCACAAAATGCCTTTTTTTTTTTTTTTTTTTTTTTTGCTTTATTGCTGGTCCCTACTAGAAAAATCTTGAAAAAAGCTTGATTTTTTTTATTTCATGAAAAAGACATCAATTTTTGTGGGATGGGTCATTTTCAAGAAAAATGATGTTGGGAAAAGCAATTTTGCATAAGAATTTTGTTATTAATTTAGGAAATGTGGTCATTTATTTGGTAATTTTTGTTATTAGCCCTTTGTTTTTTTTATAGTATCCTACTATACTTTCTTTTCATATTGTACTTCCGAAAATCCACATGATTAAACCAATCCCATCCAAATTTAAAGCAATTTCGTTAGTACATTTGGTTAGATTTTTCAAAGTCCTAATAAGAAAAAAAAATTCAGTAAACTTTTTAAAGTACAAAGCCTTAATAAGAAAAAAATAAATAAAGTTTAGCATTTTAATACTACAAAACTAAATAAAAATAGGATGCTATAAATATAATACAAAAATACATTGCTATTTCTTCCATATAACTCGACTGAAATCTTTTTGTTCCAACTTACTTAAACAGGCGATTTTTGCAAGCGAGCAAGGAAAAGAAATCGCAGATTACGATTACCTTCCATACTTCTACTCGCGTTCCTTCGATCTGTCATGGCAATTTTACGGTGACAACGTCGGTGACTCTGTCATCTTCGGTGACCACGACCCGTCATCAGCAAAACCAAAGTTCGGGTCATACTGGATCAACAATGGAAAGGTGGTGGGTGTGTTTCTAGAAGGTGGTGCACCTGAGGAAAACCAAGCCATAGCCAAAGTAGCCAAACTCCAACCACCAGCCTCCAGCCTAGATGTGCTTGCCAAAGAAGGTCTTGACTTTGCCAGCAAGATTTGAGAACCTTACCTTCTTTATGAGACTTTATATATATGAGTTTGATTGGTTACGTTAAAAACGGTTAATAACACAATGTGTTTCAGAAATTGTGGATTTAGAGTGTGTTTATGTTGTTGCATTTGTGTGTTGTTTTTGGCTCTTGTAGCTCTCAACTAGTAGTAGTTGTATTTCCCTTGATTATAACCTCTTGTTGAAGAGTTTTGTTTGGGTAGAGGTGGTTAAATAATTTGGTTTGTTTCCAGCGAACTTGGTTAATGGTTACAATTAAGAGAAGTCTGACTCCTTAAGGCTGCCACCCACTTAAAATGGCTTGTTATAGATTCAATTAAAATGGCTTGTTATAGGTTTTGTTAAAAGGTTCTATCATTTCTTAAAAATATTTACTTATTAATTAAGTCACTATAAGAAATCTAAAAAGTTTGGGCTAAAGAGCCGGGGCTTATAACCGGCCTATTTAACCTAGTATGGAATTTTGAGACGAGGCCCAATTAAGAGAGGGAAGAAGATTATTTAGAACAAATAAATGTTAAAAATGACTTTTTGAGATAATAAACGTTAAAATAACTTTTTGATAGAAGATTATTTAAAATAAATAATTTTAACAAAAGTTATAATATATCTATTAAGAACTCTGTACATATAAGGTTAGTCAATTTAAAGATAATAAGCGTTAAAAATGATTTTTTTGATAGAATATTATTTATAATAAATAATTTTAACCAAAGTTATAGTATGTATCTGTCAAGAATTCCGTACATATAAAGAACGTTGAAATCAGACTTGTAACTAAGAAGTTATCACTCGTCGAAGTTTTACGGATAAACTGGCACGACTTTGCTTATTGTAAAAAGTAAACTTTTGAGAAATTACTTTTTAGCTTTAGTAATCTAAACGAAAGTCATAGTATCCGTTAAACCGGTAGCATGCATATAGAGAACATCAAAAGCTAACTTAATTTGAGGAAGTTATGATTTTTCTAAGATTTAGCGTAACAATGTACAACTCGGAAATCGAATTTTAGATCGATCGATTTTTTGCCAAAATAATCTAAATGATAAATGAAGATATCGTTAATAGGAGTTCAACATTAAAAAGACAGTCGAAAACGGAGCTCGTATGCGAAAGATATGGACGAAACTTAATCTCTATTCTTCGAGCGCGGCGAATTCAATACAGATTTGTAAATCTGAGATAAAATGAAAATTAGCCGATGGAGTCTAAATAAAAGTTGTAGCACTCATAAATAATAACACGTGGATATAAATAACGTCAAACATTAGCTCATATGTTAAAGATATGGACGAAACTTAATCCCTACTCCTCGAATGTGATAAATTCGATACGGTTTTGTAAATCTGAGATAGATTGAGAATCAGCCGACATGGTCTAAATGAAAGTTGTAGTACTCGTAAATACCAGCGTATGGATATACAGAACGTAGAAAACGGAGCTCGTATACGGAAGATACAGACAAAACTTAGGGCCTACTCTATGATCAAACCCCTATAAATAGAGGATGCATTCTTCATATTTCCTTACTCCATTCCTCTAAACTCTCTCTAGAATCCTTCTTTCTTTCTTGTTCGATTTCTCCTAGTTTTAGGGCGCGATAGAGAAACTCTGAGTCGTCAAAAAGCCGACAAAAGAAGTTTTTAGAGTCGGAGTTCTGCTCGCGTAATTTCCCGCTTTTCATTAAAAGCCAGATAAGTTAAGCTACACTATTATGTTTTCAGTGTAACTTATATTTATAGTCATAAGTCGTTATTATGAACCTATAAATAAAATTTATCAGTGATTCAAAGTCGTTATACTGATTGATCTACTTACGGGGATGATGTCTAAGCTGTGATTTAGTGAGGTGCTTAAAGTGGGATTTCCAAACAGTATATTTCATATACCAAATGGAACCTACCCCCGATATGATCCTACCTGGTTGTTCCTTACTTGATAGATCTTGAAGTAGACTTCGAGTTAATGATGAATCTAGACCAATAGTTAGTCGCAATAAATATTAGACTAAAACTTAGCGATAATAATGCTAGGTTACGTCAAAGGAAAAGACAATTGTTAGAAGCAAAGCGCTGCCCAAATTTCAAGTCGTCACTTTAACAAGTGAGTGCATAGTCCCCTTAATGAACATGATTTTAATACAAGTATTAATTAAGGTATTAAATATTTTTGTGTGTAAAATATTTGATATTGCCTGAAATACGTGTTAAGAGCATATATGATAATTTAGGATACAGAATGAACATAATTAATTAAGATGAATATCGGGTAGTATATTCTTATGAGTACGGGTGAGATTTACACGGAGGGTAGAACTTTAAAATTTGTCATTAATCCGAGAGCATGGATTAGACATAGTCATTTGTCCTTAGTCTGAGAGTATGGAGAGGGCAAAGTCATTTGTCATTAATATGAGAGCATGGATTAGACACATTACATTAAGACATTAAATGAGGTGTAAATCATTAGTGTAAATGAATATAAGGTTGGTTTATGCTTATGTATCGATATTGACGATGCCATCCCAATGTTTTAAGAAAAATAAAATACATTTCTTCGGAGATGCTTTGATAATATTATTATGATGTTTTTCTAAGAACAAATTCCGCAATACTATTTTTCAAAAATGACACTCTGATTTTTAAATAAACATAAATAAATTGGTCTTTTATGGCCGTGAAAATGGGGATGTTGTGAGAACAAGAACGATATGATGCGCAGGGACAAGATTTGAAAACTCAAACCTTGAGTGAATGCTTAAGATCAATGTCTGCTTGCTAATAAATGATCTAGTCAAGCCTGGATAGACCAATCAAGTCTGAGTTAAAGTGTTCAACAAATATTCAAGCCATAAATGAAGAGTGAGAATAAAGATCAAGGTAAAGTCAATAAATGATGAACAAGAAGAATGTTTAAAAGAATATTCAGAAGGATGAAGTAATTTGAATATAACTAAAAGTGAGTGAAGTGATCCGTTCTTGATTTAACATTGAATGCTCCTTTAAATAGGAGTGCATGAAACATCGTACTAACCAAATACAATCAAAGGACTAGATAAAAGAGTTACATCTGACACTCTGAATATCGAAGTTGACTAAAGATAAAGTCCTATGACTAATCAAATAAAGTAAAAGACTATTACAATAAATGCAAAGAGACAAAAAACGATTTCGGAATAACAAACATCCCAGACATAAACATCCATTCCGGAATGCCTACACTCTATCTTCAGTTCTGTAACACCCATAAAAATCAAGCAAAATTAAAACTTTTTAAAACATTTCAAAACCAATAAGTATTTCAACAATGGTTTAATATCAGAGTTTCCTAGAGACCATAAGTCCAAAACATGAGGATGTGTACGATCACGCCTTCGCCTTGCCGAGTCATCTGAAGCACCTGAAACAATAAACTGAAAACGTAAGCACAAAGCTTAGTGAGTTCCCCCAAAATACCAACACCATACAAGTATAATCATATCATATAACAAATATAGAACAACATGCATAATGAGCAATCAGCCTGACTGGACCGCCTCGCAGGTCTTCAGTCAATCAAGACCACTCTCCGAGTCTTCGACACGTCTGGACCGCCTCGCGGGACCTTCAGCCTATCCGGACCGCTCACCGAGCCTTCGGTCTGACTGAATCCCTTTACAGGGCCCTCAGTTATCCGGACCGTCCTGGGTATGTTGGCCTTCATGTAACGCCCGCGTTTCCAGGCTAGGCATTTTCGTTGATGTAATAATCTAGGTTAACCTTTGTAACCCAAATTTGAAATAATAAGAATGTATTATTTGTGAATTATGTGAATTATGTGTTTATTTTCTTAATTATTATGATTTAATGAATTAAGAATAAAATGAGCGTCAAAATTTGAAGTGTGAGATAAGCCCGATATCTTTACATAAAGTTGTAGGCCGAAACGAGGTTTTCGAATATATATAGAACGCCCAAATCTGACTTCGTATGAGGAAGTTATGATTTTCTGAAGTTCCGACTTGGCAGTATGCAGCCCGAATACTCGATTTGAGATCGAGCGGTTTTTAGCCGAAACAATCTAAATGAGAATCGAAGATCTCGTTGTTAGTAGCAAAACGATGAAAAGTTAGGCGAGAACGGACGTCGGACGAAGAAGTTATGAATTTATAACGAAGTTTTCCTGTACCGGCCTACTAAAATAAATAATAAAAATAAACTCAAAATTAGCCAACGGAGTCTAAACGAAAGTTGTAGAGCGTAGTCTCACCTACACGTAGATATAAAGAACGTCGAAAACGGAGTTCGTATGAAGAAGATATGAATTTTTGAAGTTTATTAATTAATTAATATTTATTTATTTAATCTTAATTCGGATAATATCCGAGGAGTCATCAACCTGATTCGAAGGGTACGCCCAACGTAGCCTTCTGTACGCCCAGCGTACCTCAGTCGTATGCGGTCTGAGAACGAGACACGATTCACCACCGAAACCTCGCCACGTGGAGCCCTATCCGGAGTACGCCCAGCGTACCAAAGCATTACGCCCAACGTAATGCGAGGTTCAGCGCCTATAAAAGGGGCATGCGAGGCTGTCGATTTCTTTTGGCCATTTTCTTATTCTCTCTCTAGCTTTTGCCTCGATTTGCGTGCCATTGATACCCCGAAGCCCCGGTATCATTCCCGAGCCCCGAAGCAAGATCCGAAGTCCCGAGGATCCCGAAGAGCGTTATTCTCGAGCCGAAGCCCTGCCCGTGAGGAGCCCGATTTTTGTGAAGATCTTCTAGATCTGCCGAAGAATACTACTTCTATAAACCGTAGTGCTGTCCGATCATCTTCTGATCAAGTGAGTGTGTAGTCACTTTCTTCTAACGCATAATTATGAAGTATTGTATATAAAATACGTGTTATGTGTATACTTTGTTGTTATATGTGTAAATGTATATTCACTTTCTTCTATCTCATAGATCCGATTTATTCTCTATGATATACGTGTTATGTGGGTGTGCCTCATCTGTTATGTGAAATATGTATTGAATGAGAATGCTATACAGGTTTTAAACTATGTATAAAAATGTATATTTTTATCTACTAATATGTTGGGTAGAACATGGGTAGATAGTTGGTGTGTAATAAACAGATGAGAGGCCTCGATATTGTTTTGATTCAGTCATCTAGCGGAGTTTAGATGACGACCACAGACTTTTCTAGATATTCTTGTGGAACACTAGCAGGCTCACCACCTGTAGGTGTTAATGAACTTGGGTGTTCATTCGCTGTACTCCATCCCCCTCATGGTTGCCTTATTTGACTTATATTGCTGAGGAACCCCCGAAGCATGTGTTGTCGCCCCGATGAAATATTCTTAGACTAGGTCCCTTATCTTAGTTGTCTTAGGGACATAAAGTGAGAATAACGGGAATGGGTAATTGGGTTATTGTTGGTTGGTGGAAATTAAATATAATTATTTATTGTGAGTTGAAAACCCTATATGCTCACCAGGCTCCCAAGCCTGACCCACTCAGTTTCTTTGTATTACATGAAGTGGCGCAAGGGCATAAGATGGATAATCATCAATTTGCTTTGTTTACAAGTCTGTATATGTATATATTTGTTGAACGACTTGTAATGTTATCGTTTATGCTTTATGGTCTGTATCGGAACATAACATCCCGAGTTTTGATTATATAATGAAAATACATTTCTTTATGAAATGCTTTGGTAAATATTATTTTATCATACTTTGTTTTTGGGAACAAATTCCGCAACTCTTTCAAATCGAAAGGATTTACTCTGAAATTATTTTAAAAGCATAAATGAAAATCGGTCTTTTCTGGCCGAGATTTTGGGGATGTCACACTTCAGCACAAAGTAGAACTGCCTCAACCCAACTCCAAATCAAGCAAACATGAGTACATAAATATCACACTTGCATGTCCACATAACAAACATACCAATCTAACAGATCATTAATTATAGCAACATCCTATGACCAGGATACCGATTTAACAGATCATAGTAGCATACAACATCCTATATACCAGGATACCGATCTAACAAATTATAGCAGCATACAACATCCTATATACCATGATACCGATCTAACAAATTATAGCAGCATACAACATCCTATATACCAGGATATAAATCAGTAAGCATAACATGCAATAATTCGAATACAATCCATAAAGGGCCGGCCTTGGTGCCTTAGACCCTGTTAATATAGTGTGGAGAACTCACCTGGCACTGCTGAAGTCCCACAGCCAACACTCCATCTGCTGGTTGACAGATTCCCAAGCTGTCAACATCAAACAACACCCACTTAGTAATTGGGTTCCAAGCTCAAAGTCCAACTCATACTCCAAAAGCCCAAAAGTCAAGTAATAGGCAAAAGCCCAACATATGGCCCAATTTTCCAAATTGGGCCCAGACCTCTACATGGTCTTTCTTTAAAGTCCATTCAACTCTTTATATTCCCATGGCCCATTATTCCATGATCATAAAGGCCCAAATATGGCCTATCTATGGCCCAATTTTCCAAATTGGGCCCAAGACCCTCACATGTCATTATCCTCAAATCCATACAATTATTTAGTCCATTTACTTAATCTTGGAAAGCCCATTATTAGTCAATTAACAAAGCCCGCTAGAAAGGCCCAACTCAAGGCCCAAGTGAAAATTAGGGTTTTCACATGAAATGATGATCAGGGTTAAGTGTTTCTCACTTAACCCATTAGGCTTAATCTATTAAGGACTTAATCCATTAAGTCCAATATTATCTTTGATTAATTTACAATGATCGCTAATTATTATTGTAGGTTATTAAATAATTTATGTGCATGCCCCGATCAATTCCCAGAATTAGGGTTTTAAGTCATTAGGGTTTTCCAATCCAATACTAGCCCATTAGTCCATTGGTTGGGCCTTTAGGTCACATTGGGAATTATTGGCCCAATAGGGTTCCATTGAGTCCACTAGGTTTCAATTGTATCACAATGTCCAAACATCCTTCAAACGAGGTCCAAACACAACAAAACACACCGCCACCCGACACGGCGGCCGGTGGCGGCAACCACCACTCTACGGTGGTGATTTGGGTTTTTCTCTTCATTATTCCGATACAATTACAATTACAACACTGAAATCTCAAATAACACACTCACACACTAAACTAACCACACACCTACTCACAGCCACCACCCAGTGGCGGCTGGTGGCGGCAGAGCAGCAAAGGCATCGGTTACCACCATGGGTGGCAGCCATGGTGGTCTCCCTTGGTTTCTGTCCAAACAACAACCCTATGGCGGATCTCTAGTGAAAAAATTGCACCTACACACATTTGATCGGAAAATAGACCAACCACCCACCTGGTGGTTCCGGCAGCAGCAGCACAAGCGACCGAGAGTGGCCGAACACAGCCCCGACGTCGACTGTAGTGGCTTTGCCCTTGACAGTAGCACCAGCGGCGACCATGGCTGGTGGCATCAATACGACGACAACACCACTGATGGTGACAGAAGGAAGGAGAAGGAGAGGCAGAATGAAGAAAACACAACAACAACAACAACGGTACCCACGAACCTTGAGGCTTCGATGGCGACAGTGGCATGGCGGTTTAGCAGCGGGCATTCTCAACGGGGTGGCGGCTGAGGAGGCTGAACCGCCTCTTATTGACGTTTCCCACCCCAACTTGGTCGTCAATGGTTCTCCCGGTGAGCAGAATGAGGCATGATGGTTGGGTTCGGAGGTTAGAGGCGGTAGCATCGGTGGTTTCTGACTTCGACGCCAGCGATCCAGCAATGGATCCGAGCTTGCGGTGGTTCACCATTAACGGCGGCTAGAGAGGGGGTGTAAGGATGGTGAAGTTGACGGCCGAAGCATTAAGGTAGGGTTAGGGTTTTAGGTGGTGACGGGTAAAGAGATTAAATACCTGATCCATTGAACAAATTTCCATAATAACACATTTAGTCCCTCTCTTCCTTTTTCTTTCAAAACAAAACCCTAATTTACCCTTTAAACCCTTGTTTCCAATAATCCTTTTCATTACAAATCCAACATTTACAAGACAACCCCTCCCTCTATAAAATATTCTAAATTAAGATCCATAATTTACCATTTAACCCCTCCTTCTGAAGATCCTTACAATCCAAGTCCAAAATGTTACCAATCAACCCTTGACTTATGAAAATCTTTACAAATTAAGTCCCACAATCAAACTTTAACCCCTAGAGATTCAATTCTTATCGTTTGGCTTCCCGAAACCAACTCTCAGCTAATTATTATTTCTCGGGGTTCCCGAGTTTATTATTTAAATCCTTATATTTTAAACGGGATGTTACAAGTTCACCAATTAGACTTTTGGTCCGGACATAAAGGAATTCCATAACACTCTTCACTTCAGAACTATCTTAACTTCGGAAATGACAAGTGGGTTTCGGATTGCTAGAGGTTCACTTTCAGGTTCCAACAATCTCCCCCTAAGTGAACTTAGTAATCAAGTCATTTTTAGATAGCTTCTTCCTTGATGAAAGTGTAGGCTCTGAACAACCATTCTCGGACTTCAATGTACCACGACAATTGACTCACAAACTTTGATTTGATATGCTCCGGAGCTTCAGATTTATTTGCATGGCTGATGAACTTCTTGAGTGCTTTTGTAGGAACCAGGTGTTTGTCAAGGACTCGAAAAAAGTCCTTCTTGTTTGTCTTCTTGGTCTTGTAAACAAACCCTAGAACCGGATCATCAATAGGGCCTTCGGTTAATAGATCAGCTTCCGGAAGCACGTAATCTATCTTGGCAACAAAATTTTCAGTTCTGAAAAGTTGAGCTAACTCATAGTCACGTCGACAGAATTCCACAACATTGTCTTTGAGGAAGCTCAGGGCTGCATGGTAAGCAACCATACTGATATCATCTTTTTGAAGACCTCGGAGGTGAGCAACTAAATTCAGAATGCAGTTTGGATTCATCGCTGGAAAGTCAGCATCGGTGATGGTCTGATAAGATGGTTTGTTCCTGACAATATGGTATTGGAAGAGTGGGCAATTGAGTTCAAACTTGATGAGGACCTTTCTTCTATACCTAGAGATCTTGGTAATTTTCTTCCTCGTCCAAACTTCCTTTAGAGGAAGTTCATTCTTGTCATAAAAAGTTTTAAGCCTTTCACGCTCTGTCCGGATGGTGACTTCCGAATTATCATTAGGATGCAGAGGAGCAAATTTGATGTAGAATTTGTTGAAGGGAGAGAGAGGAAGATCAAGCTGTTTGAAATCGTCGAAAGGAATGTAGTAGTACGTAAAGGGTAATTAAGTCAACATCCCTAAGAATGCCTTCATGGAAGAGAGGAGAAATGCCACGTATTGGATCAGGGTTGTCTTTGAGCACTTGGATCCGGATGTTGTCCTCTAAATCCTTGTGTATTTCTTCCTGAGACCATCCAAGTTTTTGCATTGGTAGAGGTCTGGAATCCGTGATAGGCTTCTTGCCTTTGTCTTTGCTTTTATTCAGGACTGAAATAACATGGAACATGTTCTCATCCACTGAGACCTTTGGAGGGGAGAATGGAAGAGGTTCCTCTGGAATATCATCTGGGGTCCGGAGAGGAGAACCTTCATCAATTGGAGTAGTTTTTGGTTCCGGAATAGGAGGTAACATGGAAGGTGTGGCCCGAAAGGATTGAGCGGTAAGGAAGGATTTTGCCTTAGCCATTTGAATACCTCTTTGGAGAACATTTGGTAAGGAAGATGGCCAAGAGACTGCTGACCAAATTCGTTTCTCTTCCTCAATCATTTCATTAGGAAAAAGCTTCCGAGGAGCTCCAATAGCCATAACTCCATTGGTGACATATTTCTCTTCATCACTGTTGTCTTCATCATCATCATAGTTGTTTCCTAGAATTTCAGAAACAACTTGGATTTCATCATGGGAATCTTCATCTCGGAGTTGAAAACAGGTGGCAGGCTTCCATGGTTGGCTCGGACCTGGTTGATTCGGACCTTCTCCCCCTCTTGCATCGATGGCTTTCGGAACCAGTGCAAGTGATAAGGAATCCTTCAGGTCATCAAACTTTTCATACACCTTCTGAAGAACGGTAGAAAGTTGACAAGTGAGCGCATTGTAAGCTTGTGAAGTTGGCGCTTGGGAGGAAAGATGATCGAAGAGATGTCCAAGGATAGCAAGCATCTCATCAAACTTCCAATTCGAAACATCAAAAATGTTCCCAGTGGATCAGAGCAGTTTGATGAGGACTTGCTGGATGATTAGGTTCATTTCATCCTTTTTCCTGATTTCCTTCTCCAATCTTTGAATTTGTTTTTCATGGCGCATGTGAGTCTGCTTGATGAGATCGTTTATAGCAGCCACCAAATCATCATGGACATTGAGCATGGTGGTAATGGTGTAAAGATAATGCCCAAACGAAGCATCATACATAGCTTCAACTTCTTTAATGGAGTGCTTGAGCCGGATGGAGATTAATTGATCGAGTTGAGCTTCTCTTTTAGCCGCTGAGGGTCCGGACTAAGTGGATAGGGACTGGAGAATGGCTTCAAGCTTGGAGTCCAGTCCGTACACCTTTTCATCGATTTTGGTGTTAAGCTCGGGCACGGAAGTCTCAAGAGAGGTAACCTTCTTCATTGTGTCCAAAAAATTGGATTGGATATCCAATAGTGCAAATGGATCAATATGATTTCCGACTGAGGATCCGTTGTCTGAGTTGGAAGGTTGAGGAGTGCGTTTCGGAGATTCAGGAGTGATTGGAGGGACAAAGGGACCAGGTTTGTTGGTGGAATCATCATAAAGTTTCTGTGTAGATTTGGAGTCATGATGAGTAGAGGAGGAGGATCCGAAGTCAAATGCTGGCTTTGATGAGGATGGCTTGAGATGTAGTTGAGTTGAGGAAAACATGTTAGTATCAGCAACATGTGCAAAATCTATTGTCATTAGTACCTCTTCGAAAATTTCATCGTCCAAAGCTGGAGGAGTTGGAGCTTGATGAGGAGACTTTGGAGTTTCTCCGGATGTGAACTTGAGATCTACTAATTCATCTATAGGAGAGACAAAGTGCAAGTTGCTTTGCATGGCTCTCTTCTTCATGGCGGTAAGAGTGGATTCTACTTGCCACCTGGTGAGCTCCGGATGCCAAGAGTGTGCATTGTTCATATATTCTTCCTACAAAGGATCGTTAAGTCCTGGTTGTCCTGTACCCTTTTTGGGTATCGGTCCAGTTACGGCACCGGAGGTTAGAGGGACAACTCTAGCCTCGGAATGCTTGTGTCCAGAAAAAGGGTATCAGTCTGAGATCACCTTTTTAAGAAGGCGATGGTGGATTATGTGTAGACTCCCCGTGTGTGTGCTTATGTTTTTGAATCATCGAGGGGTACCTCAGATGAGTGGATGGGAGGGGTGTTCGGAAGGCCAGAATCAGCCTGAATGTCATGAGTTCCTTCCTATTGAGAGAAGGAACTGGCTTTGGATTTCTTTTTGGCCTTGGGCTTCGAAGGGGAAGTATTCCTTTTGGCAGACATTTTGGATTTCTTAGGTCCGAATACGGAAGGATTGGCCTCTTCCAGAGTGGACTCAATAGGGACTTGGGTAGACTATGTTGGGTCGAACACAGTCGAAGTCTCCAAATGTTTTTGTAGGTGAATGGATTCGGAAGGAATGAGGGCCAACATATGGTCCGGAAGTCTTCTGATAGGACTAAAAGAAGATTGGTCCGGAATTCTATAAGACTTAACAATTTTGAAAGAAACGCATACCTCCGGAGGAATCATATTTACAGGAAGAGGTTCAGAAAGTTCCTTGAAGAGTTGTTGAATCATCGAGGCCCAGAACCTAGGACTTGAAATTTCATTCTCTTTCCTATTGATGGCAAACTTGCAAAAGTGTTGCCATAGGACCTCTGGAAGATCAACTACATTACTTCGTCCGGAGTAGATGCTGTATACAACATACGACCAGTCTTTGCTGAGGGTATCAGTTCCTCCGTGCTTGCCAGATATCCCACGAATTATGAAGTGCATCAATACAGTCCATAATCCGGAGACAACAGACTTCTTGAAATCCTTGGCCTTGTAGTGATGAGAGTATCCAATGTGGTTCAAGAACTGTTGGAATTCTTCTGCAGATGGTTCTTGAACTTTGAAACCCTTGGGATTTGGTTTCACTCTGATTGCCTTAAGGAATGTGGATTTGTAGATTGGCACAATTCTATCGCCAATGATTTTTGTTTCCAGAACATTGTCTTCGAGTTTGATTCTGGTGAAGGCTCTGTGAAGATGATGAAGTGGGAGAGGAGGTTCAGGGACTTTGGTAAGAGGGATGGAGATGGGATGGTTAACCATAAACTCAATCATAACTCTGATGGATTCATTGTAATCCATAAGGTTTAGTCAGAATGCTTAAGTTGTGTCTGTGAGAAAAGGCATAGATGATGTCGATGATGATGATTTCTTGAAGGGTTTCTTCTTGGCAATTGATTTCCTGGGAGTTGAGGCTGTTGGTGCAATGTTTTGAGAAGCCATTGTTGCAATCGAGTTGAAAACTTGAAGAACACGAAGAACACAAAGAGAATTTGGGAGTTTTTGAGGGATTTGAGTGCGTTAAGAGGTAAAAGGTATCTTTGGGGAGTATTTATAGGTAAGGAAAACGGGTCGGGTTAAGGGAAGTAATGATGAGGATCCAAAGTCAAAACAGGTTGCATTTAATGAGTAACCGTTTTTGGGGGGTGAATAGACGTGGGAGGTAAAAGTCAGGTTGATTTGTAGCCAGAAATCGAAAACCCAAATAGTGATTTGATGGTTGCTTTTAGGAGACGTGCGATCGTGGCATGAATTTCAAGGAAGATAAGGATCCTCATATGTTACTGTTACTAAGAAGAACGTTTCACCTTATTAACTCTTGGGTTTCCGAATGATCGATTCAAGATAGTTAAAATCCAGAGAGTAAAAGGTTGAGTTACGGATAAGAATGTCCGTTATGAGATCAGTCCAGAGTGAAGATTGAATTTCCGGAGTCAAGAGAAGGCTTGAAATTTCGGAGCAAAAATTCTGAAATGATGATTTTTAAGTTCCGGAGTGAACTATTTAAAGAATTTTCGGAAAAGAATTTGTAAGACATTCCGGAACAAGATTTGAGAAAACTTCCGGAGTGAATTTTGAAAATTCCGAAGTATAGAATGCAATACCTTTCCGGAGTGGAATTCCAGGATGCCATTATGAAGTGTATTCCGGGATGCAAAAAGTGATCAAGATGACTATGTGGACTTAGAACAACAAGTGATCAAGATGAGCTGTACAACTTAAGATTCAAGTGATGGTTAGAAATAAAG
The DNA here is from genome assembly GCF_002870075.4 of Lactuca sativa. Taxonomy (NCBI): domain Eukaryota; kingdom Viridiplantae; phylum Streptophyta; class Magnoliopsida; order Asterales; family Asteraceae; genus Lactuca; species Lactuca sativa. Next base: position 118,821,696 of record NC_056628.2, read on the forward strand.
ATAAGTAAAATGATCCTTTGTGTTTTGAGAGAGAATAGTTCTAGAAAGAAAAATACTTTTGAGATCGGAACCAATTTACTATCAAATACTTCTATCAAAGAGAACAAGTCTCTTGAAAGAACTTAGGATCTGGCATCATCATACCCATCTTGTTCAGAAAACCATTAAGCTTGGTTTCGTCTAATGCCTTAGTAAAGACATCAGCAATCTCATCTTCAGATGGAACAAAAATGAGTTCAATGTTACCATTTAGAACATGATCTTTTATAAAATGGTACCGTATGTCAACGTGCTTCGTCATGGAGTGCTGAATTGGATTGTGAGAAATTGCAATGGCACTTTGAGAATCACAATAGACAGGAATGCGTTGAAAACGGTAACCATAATCCAAAAGTTAAGACTTCATCCATAGAACTTGAGAGGTACAGCTGGCAGTAGCAATGTATTCTGCTTCGGCTGTAGAGAGTGCAATGCAGTTCTGTTTCTTGGATGACCAACTAACCAATCGACCACCTAAAAATTGACAACCACCTGAGGTGCTTTTTCTATCAAGTTGAAGACCACCATAGTTTGAATCTGAATATGCTTGAAGTAGGAAGCTCTTGTTTGCTGGGTACCAGATTCCGAGACACTTTGTACCTTTGAGGTATCAGAAAATTTGTTTCACAGCCAGGAGATGAGACATCTTTGGGTTAACTTGAAATCTGGCATATAAGCATGTTGCAAATATGATGTCCGGACGACTTGCTGTGAGATAGAGCAGAGAACCAATCATTCCTTGGTACTTCTTTTCATCAACAGCTACACCTGAAGGGTCGGCAAAGATCTTGTGTCCGAAGCCCATGAGTACCTTGGCAGAGGTACATGTGTCCATTGAGTATTTTTTGAGGAGTTCCGAAATGTACTTTTCTTAGTGGATGCAAATTCCTCTGTTAGTCTGTTTGACTTGGAGACCAAGAAAGAAGCTTAACTCCCGATTCATGCTCATTTGGAATCGATTGATCATAAGTTTTGCAAAGTCAGCAACCATTGATGGGTCCATAGATCCAAAAAATGATGTCGTCAATGTAAATTTGAACCAGCATGAGATGCTTACCATTTGATCTTTGGAATAGAGTGGGATCTAAAATTCCTCGTTGAAAACCTGAATGCTTGAGAAAGTCTGTAAGAGTCTTGTACCATGAACGAGGAGCTTGCTTTAGGCCATAGACAACTTTCCAGAGTTTGTTGCTGTAGTTTGGATATGAGAGATTGTCACACCCCCAAACCAGAACGGCGGAAACGTTCGGGGGCGGAGGACATCATGTTCAATATCATACCTGCACTGCACAACTGATATATAATACTTCAACGTTGTTTTAATTATGATACCGACCATGTTGTTGATGTGCAATGAATGCATGCCTACTTTACAAAAACTAAATAAAAATTTTATTTTTAAAAGTACGAATCTTACTCAGAGTGTTTTTACCCAGTTGAGTTTATAGTTGTATAACAAAAAGAAATGGTTTTGATATACTTAATTCCCTATAAACAATGCTCTGATACCAATCTGTCACACCCCCAAACCAGAACGGCGGAAACGTTCGGGGGCGGAGGACATCATGTTCAATATCATAACCGTTCGTAGAAAGGAAAGTACACACCACCATATATAATAAGTTTGCAAGATGTTTACATAGTTGTATTCATTACATGTTCAAAATAAAGGTACATAAACATCATTCAAAATGAAGTGATTAACGCCAGCGCGTTAATCCCAAAAGTTGATTCCCAACCTGCTTAGCGATTTCCTGAGAATACAAGTTATTTCAAAGAAAAAGTGTCAACAATTAAGTTGGTGAGTCCATAAGTAGTTTAGAAAAATTGGATGCCATTCCAAAATGGGTGTATGTTTTCCAGTAAACGTAGCATTTCAAAATGTAAAGTATTGTGATTTGTTGTGTTGAAAATGAATGCATTAGTTCCAGAAAATCCCATATTATCCCTAAAAGTTTGAAATACGATTTGTTGTGTTTTCTAAGGAAAAAAAACCCTTATTTTCTTATAAAAATATGTAATACATATAAATATTCGTGTTATAAGTTGTAAATGATTTCACCGGGAAAATCCCTTATTTTCCTATTAGTTGTTTGGTTTGTATGCAGGAAAAACCATTATTTTCCTCACACAAAATGGCAGTCTCTAAGACCGAAAACTGCAAGAAACCGACGTTTCTTGTAAGTTGTGTCATAGTTCTATATATAATAAAACTACGTGAAGACCGAACCGGTTGGATGAAGAATAGTTTTAATAACTACTCGCTCATCAAAACTGAATATCATAATAATTGTATATCCGATGAGTTTTATAACCATACTAAACATAATATGCCTGTAACGACGTTCTTCAGGCGTCGCAGTGCTATGACAACTGTCACCCCAAAAGACGGACTGTAGCTAACAGTCAGGGTGCGGGATCATGACTTCCCGTATAGATCTATACACATTTGACACGTTCTCGTCGCGGGAGATTCTGGTTATAAACAGGCCTTACTGCAGTACTTTCTAATAAAGAAAAGTAACGTTTGAAGATGTACGCGTCTCATGGATTCTCAATTAAGTATATATTAACATGATAGTCTTTATATGCAAAGTTTAACCTTTTCACAATGTTTGATAAAGCAAAATCATAAGTTTTTAGAATGTATAAAATGTTTTAACAATGAAGATCATTATACACTTCATATAAGTCTAATGCACACAAAGTATGAGAAGAGTTTTCCATAATAGTAATGAGTTCCAAGTGATTTATTTGATAACACAAGTAAAGTGAAACTTTATAAAATACATGATAATAACCGTATGTTTACTTGTATTCCCCCCCCTAAAAGAGTATAAAAGCATTTAAAAATGTATTTAAAGTGTGTTTGAAAGGGGTATGAACTCACTTGACAGCTTGAAGATAGCGTGATGGAAAGACGGCAGAGTTTCGTCTCGGGAAATGGATTTTCCTCGGAAATCTCGGGAATCTTGGGAGTAAGAACGACCTCCGGGACTCGAGCCAAAAAGACCAGAGCTTCGGGTTTGAAAGGGCACGGAAAACGAGGAAATGCTGAGAGAGAGAGAAGAGAAATGAACCCTTTCTTTGGAAACCCTCGCATTCTATTTATAGGAAGGCAGGTCTGCCTCGGTACGCGGGGCGTACGCTTGTACGCGCTGCGTACGCGTACGTCATGCATGACCGAAGCCTCGACTGCCTCGGTTCGGATGGGACGGGTTCTTGGGTTATCGGGTCGGATGGGACGGGTTGCTGGGGAGGTGGGTCGGATGGGACGCCGGGTCGGATGGGACGTCGGGTCGGACGGGTCGGACGGGTCGGCTTCCTCGGATATGGCGACGTGGACGATCCGAGGCCAATCCTCTCGGTTACGCGGGGCGTACAGGAGTACGCAGCGCGTACTTCGGAGAAGGACGCTGACTCCTCTTCGGATAATATCCGAATTTTGAATTAAATAAATAATTAATTTATTTAATAAACTTTAAAAAAATCCATATCTTCTTCATACGAACTCCGTTTTCGATGGTCTTTATATCCACGCGTAGGTGAGACTACGATCTACAACTTTCGTTTAGACTCCGTTGGCAAATTCCAAAATTATTTTTATTATTTATTTTATAACTAATCGTTTTTAAGGAATTTCTTTGAAAAATCATAACTTCCTCATGCGAAGTCAGATTTGGACGTTCTTTTTGTGTACGCTCACGGTTTAATGTTATCTATGACTTTCATTTAGATACCTAAGGCTAAATGTTATCGTATTGAAACTTTGCGTTTTTCGTTTGATCGGTGTTGTCGGTTTTGACAGAAATCTTAGAATGGTCATAGCTTCTTCGCCATAACTCAGATTTTAGTGTTTCTTTATTTATTTGGAACCTTTAAGACGATATCTACTACATAGCGTGCTCCAAATCAGAGCTTTTGAACAATTCATTTATCGATGATATTCCCATTACATTCAAAAGGGGTTACAAGACTCGGTTTATAATGCCCGGGATAACGGGTTGTTACATCATCCCCCCGTTAAACGGAATTTCGTCCCGAAATTTAATACAAGGTAAGAGTTTTAGGGGCTGAGGAAGAGATGCGGATACTTCTGTAGCATTTGGTCTTCCCGTTCCCATGTGAATTCGGGTCCTCTCTTAGCATTCCATCGAACCTTTACTATTGGAATGCGGCTCTGTTTAGTTCGTTTAATTTCCTTATCCATGATCTCGACGGGTTCTTCCACAAAGTTAAGATTTTCATTTAGTTCGATCTCATCGAGTGGAATGACAAGTGTTTCGTCGGACAGACACTTCTTCAGGTTTGACACGTGGAATACTGGATGTACTTTGTTAAGCTCTATTGGAAGTTGGAGTTTGTAGGCTACGGGACCAACCCTTGAAATGATTTCGAAGGGTCCAATGTACCTAGGATTCAGCTTCCCACGCTTTCCAAAGCGTATCATTCCCTTCCAGGGTGAGACTTTCAGTAGTACCCGATCGCCAGTCTGGAATTCCAATGGTTTACGTCTTTTGTCGGCGTAGCTCTTTTGTCTATCCCTCGAGGATTTCAGTCGCTCTCGTATTTGCACGATCTTTTCAGTAGTTTCTCTGATGATCTCCGGACCAGTGAGGGTGCTTTTAGTGACTAGACCTTTTGCCAATTGGGTGTCGCCCACTTCCGTCCAGCACAGGGGTGATCTGCACTTACGGCCGTAAAGGGCTTCGAACGGAGTGGTCTTGATGCTAGTATGATAACTATTGTTATAAGAGAACTCGACCAAAGGCAAGTGAATATCCCATGCCTTGCCAAAGTCGATTACACATGCTCGCAACATGTCTTCCAAGGTTTGGATCGTCCTTTCACTCTGTCCGTCAGTTTGAGGGTGGTATGCTGTACTCATGTCCAACCTTGTTCCCATGGATTTTTGCAGTGATTGCCAAAATCTGGAAGTGAACCTGCTGTCTCTATCTGAGATGATGGACATTGGTACTCCATGAAGTCGTACGATCTCCCGGATGTAGGTTCTTGATAGTTTTTCCATCCTATCGGTTTCCTTGATAGGTAAGAAATGGGCTGACTTGGTTAATCTGTCGACGATTACCCAAATAGTATCTTGGCCACTCTGAGTTTTGGGCAGTTTGGTTATGAAGTCCATGGAAATCTGCTCCCATTTCCACTCAGGTATTTCAGGTTGTTGGAGTAGGCCTGAGGGTTTTTGGTGTTCTATTTTTATTTTGGCGCAAGTTAAACACTTGCCCACGTACGTAGCGATCTCCGCTTTCATGTTTGGCCACCAGTAGAGTTGCTTGAGATCTAGATACATCTTGTCTGACCCTGGGTGTACGGAGTATGGGGTCCCGTGTGCCTCGCTCATAACTACCTCTCTGAATCCCCCAAACTTTGGTGTCCAGATCCGGTTCATGAGGTAGCGTGCTCCGTCACTCTTGATTTCTAAGTTCTTGTCCATTCCCCTAAGGGCCTCACCTGCCACGTTTTCGGGTTTCAAGGCCTCTAATTGAGCTTCCTTGACTTGCGTTGATAGGTGCGAATGGATCGACATAGCTAATGACTTCACTCTCCGGCCTGAGTACTCCTTTCGACTAAGGGCATCGGCTACGACGTTTGCTTTTCCCGGATGATAGCGAATATCGCATTCGTAATCACTGAGTAGCTCGACCCATCGCCGTTGTCTCATGTTGAGCTCCTTCTGATCGAAAATGTGTTGTAAGCTCTTGTGGTCGGTAAAGATAGTGCTCTTCGTTCCATACAAGTAATGTCTCCAGATCTTCAGGGCAAACACTACTGCTCCTAGCTCAAGATCGTGGGTCGTGTAGTTAACCTCATGTGTTTTCAACTGTCTCGAGGCGTAGGCGATGACCTTACCTCGCTGCATCAGAACACATCCGAGTCCTTGGTTTGATGCATCGCAATAAACTACGAAGTCTTCTATTCCTTCGGGAAGGGATAGTATTGGTGCGGTGCACAAGGCTCGTTTGAGCGTTTGGAACGCTCTTTCTTGTTTCTCTTCCCAGTCAAAGGCCACACCTTTCTGGGTTAGGGTTGTAAGAGGCTTCGCTATTCGTGAGAAGTTCTGAATGAACCTGCGGTAGTAGCCAGCGAGACCTAGAAATTGGCGAATTTCTGTAGGAGTCTTCGGTGCTGACCAGTTCTCAATGGCCTTAATTTTGGATGGGTCCACGTGGATTCCCTCTTCGCTTACCACGTGTCCTAAGAATTCGACTCTTCGGATCCAAAATTCACATTTCGAGAACTTCGCATAAAGTTTCTCTTTTCGTAATATCCCTAGAACTTGTCGCAGATGATCGCCATGCTCTTTCTTACTTCGGGAGTAGATCAGGATGTCGTCAATGAAAACGATGACGAACTGATCCAAGTAAGGTCGGCATACTCTATTCATCAGATCCATGAAGACTGCGGGCGCATTGGTCAATCCGAATGGCATCACCACGAACTCGTAATGTCCGTAACGAGTTCGGAAAGCGGTCTTCGGCACATCCTCCTCTAGCACTCGTAACTGGTGATACCCGGACCTCAGATCAATCTTAGAAAAATAGTTCGCCCCTTGCAGTTGGTCGAATAGATCATCTATGCGCGGTAGAGGATAACGATTCTTGACCGTCAGTTTGTTGAGTTCTCTGTAGTCGATGCACATTCTGAACGATCCATCTTTCTTTTTCACAAACAACACGGGTGCTCCCCATGGTGAGAAGCTCGGTCTGATGAATCCTTTTCCCAGTAGTTCATTCAGTTGACTGGATAGCTCCTGCATCTCTGCCGGGGCTAATCGATAGGGTGCTTTGGCTACTGGGGTAGCTCCGGGAATCAGATCGATTCTGAATTCGACTTGTCTTACGGGTGGTATCCCTGGAAGGTCCTCGGGAAATACATCGGGAAAATCGCATACGTCGGGCACATCCTTGATGTCCCGGACTTCGCGTTTCATGTCTACAACATGTGCAAGAAATGCGCGACACTCCTTTCGTAAGTGCTTCTGAGCTTGGATACTTGAGATGATTCTAAGAGTGGTACTAGGTTTGTCGCCCAAGACAAGGAAGGTTTCGCCGGCTGGCAGATTAAGGCGAACGGCCTTATCGTAACATAGAATGTCCGCACGATGTGAACTCAGCCAATCCATGCCAATGATGACATCGAAACTCTTAATCGAGACTGGCATGAGGTTGATTTGAAAGGGATTATCGTTTAGAGTTAGGGTGCAGTTTAAGTATATCTCTTTAGTGCCTTCAGTTTTCCCGTTGGCCATTTCTACTATGAACGGTTCACTTAATGATTGTGGTATTGGTTTTAGCATGCTTTTAAAGTCGTGACTCACAAAACTCCTTTCCGCTCCACTATCAAACAAAATGCATGCATACGAGTTATCGAGAAGAAACGTACCCGTAACAACAGTAGGGTCCGCAATGGCTTCACCTTGTCCCATTGCGAAAACTCGGCCTCTTCCGCCGGTATTCCTGTTGTTTGCCTTCGGGCAGTCCTTGCGGTAGTGCCCTGTGCTCCCGCACTCAAAGCAAGCGCGGCTTACTCCGGTATTAGCAGTGGGGGCGGATTGTTGGGTTGGCTCCTTGCAATAGCGGGCTGTATGACCCTTCTTATTGCACCTGGTGCATTGAAGGCCATGACAGAGACCGTGATGGTGGAAGTTGCATCGGTTGCATTTAGGAAGTTTCCCAATGTATGAGCTTGTGGGGGAAGGGTTCGTAGGTACAGTAATAGCGTGTGTCGCTATCACTTGTTGTTTCCTGGGGTTTTCCTGGAGAGTTTGTCCCCTCCTTTTGTTCCAAGTCTTACTCTGGCCCTGAGTTTCCCTAGGTGGATATGCAGTTGTCGAAATGGTACCGGGTTTTACTCCGTGGTCGATGAGTCGCTGGGCCAGGCGCTTAGCACTGTTGTAGGTAGCAGGGCCGGAAGCTAGGACATGCCCTTGAATCTGGGGTGACAACCCCCAAATGTACCTTTCAACCTTCTTTGATTCTGGGTTGACCATGGTAGGGCACAGTGCAGCGAGGTCGTTGAACCTAGTGGTGTAGGTGATTAGGTCAGACCCAGTCATTTTCAGATTCCAGAGCTCCTGCTCAAGCTTTTGTACTTCTCCCCTTGGGCAATATTCTTCTAGTAGTAGAACCTTTAGGTCGTCCCAACTCATGGCGTTGGCGACAGTGAGCGTCACTGAATTCACATGGCTCTTCCACCAAGTGAGGGCTCGATCTACAAAGGTGCAGGCAGCGAACTTGACTTTGCTTGCTTCTAGGCATGAGCAGATCTCGAAGACCGTTTCGGTCTTTTCGAACCATTGCATTAGTGCAATGACTCCTCCTGTTCCATTAAAAGTTTTTGGTTTAGCGTTAGAGAACTCCTTGTAGGTACATTCTCTTCCTTGGCCATGACCAGTGCCATGATTTGGATGATTCGTGCTGCTTCCCGCCCCTCCATTCCCTTGGGAGTTTATTTGCGAGAGAGCTGCGGTTACCGCTGCTGTGATAGCAGCCTGAACCATGGCCGGATCATAAGCTGGTGGTGGAGGTGGTGGTGGTGCCGTGCCCGGCCTGGGCCTTAAGTTTGGACGAGGAGGCATCTTGCTGCCCAAAAGAAAAATATGGAAGAAAATTATAAGTTTTGGCAGTTCAAAGTTGAATGATACTGAATGAACTTCTAACAGTTCTAGGAAGTTGAGTTTAATTGACACAATATTTTAAGCTTGAAGGTAAAGTTTGAATAGATGCACCAATGAATCGAACTATTTGCGCAAGATTAACAACGGTAAGAAAAGCGGTATACCCTTATATATTAAACATATAGTTGTGTTACAGCGGGGTCTAGACAAAATTCCTTGGCCTCTCTAAAGGCCTCCGGTTACGGAAAATTTTAAAGAAAGTAATACTTTTATCCGAAGTCCTAGTTTATAACAAAATTTGAGAGTTGGGCAAGTACTACTTGCGGTGCGCCTTGCGTTTAGAGCTCGACTCTGTGTCGGACTGCTTCGACTCCATGAGGCGTCTGTCAAACGCCGCCTGTTGTTCTCTTAATTCTGCGAAGGCCGCGTTTGCTTGTGCTTGAAACGCTTCGGCGCGAATGTGGATGTCGTTCTGCATCAACTCTAGGCGGTTGATATCGGCCGTGTGAATTTGCACATCCACATTGATCTCTCGGATTCGGTTGGCTTGCACTCCAGATTGATAGCACTGGTTGGCGAGTTTGCCAACCATGACCGGAAGTGCGCGATCGGCTGATCCCCCGCCTCTCACGTCATAGAAGTCTCGGCACATGCCATAAGGAGGGCGTAAGCTTTGTTGTTGGCTCCAATGATGGAGGTGACTTCCCCACACTGGAGTGGGTCCTTGGAAATTTCTCACGTGGACAGGAGGTTGTAGAACTGGTGGATTTATAATTTCTGGCTCCGAATCCGAACCAGAGTCGTCCCCTGCCTCCACATTTATAGGCTCTTCGTCTTCTTCAGAATCTGCTTCGATCCATCCACCATTACCTTGGTTGGGGTAGTAGGGGTCATTGGGGTGATGGAATCCTTCCATTTAGACTGTATGAGAATAGGGTTAAAAGTTTACTATAAGTTAGAGCACGTGAAACTTACTCTCGAGTTTAATGGTTGACGGCACCCGAATACACCCTCAATATTCTTTATGCTTTTGGAAATTTTAAAATTTGTTGTCCATTACAGACACTCCTTGGCATATGTTTAGTCGGCTCTTGGACAAATATAGTTGATCAGGCTATATCCTTCCCAGTTCCGATTACATGTCCCAAGGCATACCTGCACTGCACAACTGATATATAATACTTCAACGTTGTTTTAATTATGATACCGACCATGTTGTTGATGTGCAATGAATGCATGCCTACTTTACAAAAACTAAATAAAAATTTTATTTTTAAAAGTACGAATCTTACTCAGAGTGTTTTTACCCAGTTGAGTTTATAGTTGTATAACAAAAAGAAATGGTTTTGATATACTTAATTCCCTATAAACAATGCTCTGATACCAATCTGTCACACCCCCAAACCAGAACGGCGGAAACGTTCGGGGGCGGAGGACATCATGTTCAATATCATAACCGTTCGTAGAAAGGAAAGTACACACCACCATATATAATAAGTTTGCAAGATGTTTACATAGTTGTATTCATTACATGTTCAAAATAAAGGTACATAAACATCATTCAAAATGAAGTGATTAACGCCAGCGCGTTAATCCCAAAAGTTGATTCCCAACCTGCTTAGCGATTTCCTGAGAATACAAGTTATTTCAAAGAAAAAGTGTCAACAATTAAGTTGGTGAGTCCATAAGTAGTTTAGAAAAATTGGATGCCATTCCAAAATGGGTGTATGTTTTCCAGTAAACGTAGCATTTCAAAATGTAAAGTATTGTGATTTGTTGTGTTGAAAATGAATGCATTAGTTCCAGAAAATCCCATATTATCCCTAAAAGTTTGAAATACGATTTGTTGTGTTTTCTAAGGAAAAAAAACCCTTATTTTCTTATAAAAATATGTAATACATATAAATATTCGTGTTATAAGTTGTAAATGATTTCACCGGGAAAATCCCTTATTTTCCTATTAGTTGTTTGGTTTGTATGCAGGAAAAACCATTATTTTCCTCACACAAAATGGCAGTCTCTAAGACCGAAAACTGCAAGAAACCGACGTTTCTTGTAAGTTGTGTCATAGTTCTATATATAATAAAACTACGTGAAGACCGAACCGGTTGGATGAAGAATAGTTTTAATAACTACTCGCTCATCAAAACTGAATATCATAATAATTGTATATCCGATGAGTTTTATAACCATACTAAACATAATATGCCTGTAACGACGTTCTTCAGGCGTCGCAGTGCTATGACAACTGTCACCCCAAAAGACGGACTGTAGCTAACAGTCAGGGTGCGGGATCATGACTTCCCGTATAGATCTATACACATTTGACACGTTCTCGTCGCGGGAGATTCTGGTTATAAACAGGCCTTACTGCAGTACTTTCTAATAAAGAAAAGTAACGTTTGAAGATGTACGCGTCTCATGGATTCTCAATTAAGTATATATTAACATGATAGTCTTTATATGCAAAGTTTAACCTTTTCACAATGTTTGATAAAGCAAAATCATAAGTTTTTAGAATGTATAAAATGTTTTAACAATGAAGATCATTATACACTTCATATAAGTCTAATGCACACAAAGTATGAGAAGAGTTTTCCATAATAGTAATGAGTTCCAAGTGATTTATTTGATAACACAAGTAAAGTGAAACTTTATAAAATACATGATAATAACCGTATGTTTACTTGTATTCCCCCCCCTAAAAGAGTATAAAAGCATTTAAAAATGTATTTAAAGTGTGTTTGAAAGGGGTATGAACTCACTTGACAGCTTGAAGATAGCGTGATGGAAAGACGGCAGAGTTTCGTCTCGGGAAATGGATTTTCCTCGGAAATCTCGGGAATCTTGGGAGTAAGAACGACCTCCGGGACTCGAGCCAAAAAGACCAGAGCTTCGGGTTTGAAAGGGCACGGAAAACGAGGAAATGCTGAGAGAGAGAGAAGAGAAATGAACCCTTTCTTTGGAAACCCTCGCATTCTATTTATAGGAAGGCAGGTCTGCCTCGGTACGCGGGGCGTACGCTTGTACGCGCTGCGTACGCGTACGTCATGCATGACCGAAGCCTCGACTGCCTCGGTTCGGATGGGACGGGTTCTTGGGTTATCGGGTCGGATGGGACGGGTTGCTGGGGAGGTGGGTCGGATGGGACGCCGGGTCGGATGGGACGTCGGGTCGGACGGGTCGGACGGGTCGGCTTCCTCGGATATGGCGACGTGGACGATCCGAGGCCAATCCTCTCGGTTACGCGGGGCGTACAGGAGTACGCAGCGCGTACTTCGGAGAAGGACGCTGACTCCTCTTCGGATAATATCCGAATTTTGAATTAAATAAATAATTAATTTATTTAATAAACTTTAAAAAAATCCATATCTTCTTCATACGAACTCCGTTTTCGATGGTCTTTATATCCACGCGTAGGTGAGACTACGATCTACAACTTTCGTTTAGACTCCGTTGGCAAATTCCAAAATTATTTTTATTATTTATTTTATAACTAATCGTTTTTAAGGAATTTCTTTGAAAAATCATAACTTCCTCATGCGAAGTCAGATTTGGACGTTCTTTTTGTGTACGCTCACGGTTTAATGTTATCTATGACTTTCATTTAGATACCTAAGGCTAAATGTTATCGTATTGAAACTTTGCGTTTTTCGTTTGATCGGTGTTGTCGGTTTTGACAGAAATCTTAGAATGGTCATAGCTTCTTCGCCATAACTCAGATTTTAGTGTTTCTTTATTTATTTGGAACCTTTAAGACGATATCTACTACATAGCGTGCTCCAAATCAGAGCTTTTGAACAATTCATTTATCGATGATATTCCCATTACATTCAAAAGGGGTTACAAGACTCGGTTTATAATGCCCGGGATAACGGGTTGTTACAGAGATTAACAAAACCGGGGAGATGTTGAAGATATACTTCAGTGTCAAGTTCACCATTGAGAAAAGCACTCTTAACATCTATTTGGTAAACCTTGAAGCCTTTGTGAGCAACATATGCGAGAAAGATTCTGATGGCTTCGAGACGTGCAACAAGAGCAAAAGTCTCATCGTAGTTGAGGCCTTCAATCTGAGTAAATCCTTTAGCCACAAATCTTGTTTTATTTCGGATAATAACTCCTACATCATCTAACTTGTTGTGAAACACCCATCTAGTACCAACAATAGGGTGATCCGGAGGAGGAGGCACGAGAGACCATACTTCATTTCTATCAAATTCTGCCAATTCTTCTTGCATGGCTATAATCCAGTCAGCATGCTCTAAAGCTTCCTTGATGGATTTGCGTTCAACCATGGAGATAAATGCCGAAAAATGACATTCATTTTGAACACTTGCAGCAGAGCGAGTTTGTACACCAACATTAGGGTTTCCAATAACTTGGTTGGGAGGATGATCCTTGGTCCACACATGTAACCTTGGAAGTACTTGAGTAGTAGATGATTCAATATCAACAGTAGGATTGAGTTGCTCCCCCTGAATTGTTTGAATTTGAGGGTGATGCACCCCCTGAACTTCTGAACCAGAGAGGTTGACATCATCATCAGATGGAAACTCAAAGAAATGTTCGTTGTCATCATTGTTGATAGGATTGGAGTCGTCGAAATCAACAGTTGCATCTTGAAATCCATATACATTTGATTCAAGTGAGGGATTACCATTCTCCCCCTCAACTTGAGAAGGCTAAAATGGTTCAGAATCAAATGGAGAAAGAGAGGGTACAGAACCGGAAAGAGGTTGCGAGGAAGGAATGGATGAGGACGGTTGAATTGATTCTGAATCAAGTGCTATTTCGTAAGGTCTAAACAAAGTTTCAAAATCAGCTTCATGAATTATCTGAACATTCGGACATTCTGAGGTTGGAGCATCGGAATCCATAATGTGAGTAGTAACATGTAGGGGAGCAGAATTCCAAACGATGTTGTCATCAAAGGTGACATCAAAACTTTCTTCAATAACTCGAGTTCGACGGTTGAGAATTCGATACGCCATTGACTTTGAAGAGTACCCAAGAAAGATTGCTTCATCAGCTTTGGGTTGGAGCTTTGTAAGCTGATCACGATTGTTTTTGATGAAGCAACGACATCCAAAGACATTGAGAAATGAGATTTTTGGCTTCCGACCATTCATTTCTTCATATGGGGTCATATTGAGGCGTCGATTGATGATACTCCTATTTTGAGTGAAGCATGTAGTTGAAACGGCTTCTGCCCAAAGATAGAGTGGTAGATTTGCGAAGTTTAGCATTGATCGAGCAGCTTCAGCTAGAGTTCTATTGCGTCTTTCAATTACACCATTCTGTTGTGGAGTGTAAGGAGTTGAGAAGTTGTGGTCAATTCCTTTCTCAGTGAGGAATTTCTCAATGGTTGAGTTAGTGAATTCCGAGCCATTGTCACTTCGGATTCTCCTAATAGGGAGTTTGATGAGAGATTCTATTCCTTTGATAAAATTGATGAGCTCAGAGGCTGTTTTAGATTTCAGCCTTAGGAAGAAGACCCAAGTGAACCTTGTAAGGTCATCAACAATGACAAGAATGTATTTCTTATGGTGAAGACTTTCTACAGGGGATGGTCCACAAAGATCAATATGCAGAAGTTCTAATGGTTCCGAGATTGATTTTTCGATGATAACAGGATGAACCTTTTTCGATTGCTTTCCACACTCACAAGCAACACATAAATGATCATTTTCAAATTTGAGAAGAGGTAAACCTCTCACCATTTCACCAGATACAAGATCATTCATGTAACGAAAGTTGAGATGAGCAAGCCTTCGGTGCCATAACCAAATGTCATCAGGAACGGCTTTGGAGAGAAGGCAGAGTTGCGGCTTGCCAATAATCATGTTGATGTCGAGAGAGTACATGTTATTGTTGCGATTTGACTTGATTAAACACTCTTTTCAATCATCAGTCATTACATAGCTGTGCTTCTTGCAAAATTCAACATGTCGGTTTGAGTCAGTGAGCTGAGCAACACTTATCAAATTATGTTTCAGATCAGCTACATAAGCCACATTTGAGATAGAGAAGTTTCCATTTGTGAGAATTCCATAACCACGAATTTGAGAATTGGAGTTGTTTCCATATGTCACGTAACCAACATTAGGAGAAGGCTTAGAAAATCTTTCTACCCCGTCATGTGCATGGAGCAAGCACTATCAATATACCATATTTTTTTCTTTCTCTGAAGCATAAAGTGGCTGCAAAATTAGTGAGTGGTGGAGTTTTTAGGCTCCAATTTAGATTTAGGGACATAGGCACGGACTTTGGTCTTTGATTGTGACTTAGGAACAACTTTGTGTTTCTTGGAAATGTCTTTTGAGTTCTTAGGAAATAGACAAAATGCTAATGTCTTTTCATCTAACCAATAGTCATATTCAATGACTTGAGGGTTTGGAATGACTTTCTTCTGATTTTTCAGAAGTGGTGGGAACAATAATTACCTTCTGAACTGTTGGTGTATCAATGTGTGATTTGACTTTCCATACAAGATGTTGCTTTGAAGATTTTGAAAAGTTTGTTTTCTCAGCAATTTTTGATTTTCTTAACGACAAATTTTGTTTTAGAAAAAGTGGGTTTGAAAATTGTGCCATCAGATTTAGCAATGAAAGTGGAAGAAACAGTCCGAGGAGAAACGTTTCGGACAGATGTGGTATTCACACAAGATTTGGGTTGATTGGTACTGATCATTTTATTTGGTTCTACCGAACTGAGAGTTAGAAGGTCTCTTGAGGATCTTAGTGGGTGTGAAGGAGCTTTAACTATACGTTGAAGAATGAAAATTCCAAGGTACACTCTTTTTGGAGTTCTCAAGGAATCTTAAATTTTGTCTAGTCTGAACTTCCTTTTTGTGAGCATTTCGAGCTTCTATCTTAGGATCTACTATATCCTTCCTATTCAACATTGGATTTCTTTTAGATTGAGACGAGGATTTCGAATTTTGACTTACTGAGGGATTGTTGAACACAGGCTTAATAGGAACCAGATTTGTTTTTGAAATTGCTTGTGGTTCGGGATCGCATGAGATTGTCTCATCGACTTCACTATCTAGGGATGCCCAAACACACTCTAATGGTTCAGACGAAGTTGATTCAGGAAAGACTTCCTCTATAACACAGATTTTAGGAGGGCTTGGGTTTGGATTTTGAACAACAGTCTTTTGAGTGTTAGAGGTCCGATTGAGGTCCAGGTTTATCAGAGGTGAGAATTGCATGGAATCAGGACTCTAAACAATTATGGGTTAAAACTCAGGAATTAGGGAAGCAAAGTGGTCTATGGTCTCAGGAAGGGGTGATAAGGGAGAAACATGGGTGTCCGAATGTTTGATGTTCGGAACCTCTCCCATAAATTTCAGGTTTTGGAATTCCTTCAAGGGATGAGCAATTGGTTTTGGAAACTCGCTTCCGAGACCAGGAGCTTTTGACCACGGATGATGAAAGTTATGAGTCATTTGTAGATTTGATTCAAGTATGTCAATAGAATTATGCAAAGCATCTATCTTAGCATTGAGACGTTTGTTATCAGAAATCAAGACATTTCTTTAGGAATAAGTGATTTCACATTTGTCTTTTAAAATGATACATTCATCTTTTGACATTACAAGCTCATGCTCTAAAGACTCGATTTTCAACTTTTTATCCTCAAAATGTAACCTAAGACGATTTAGTTCACAATCCTTCTTCTCACTGGCTTCTATGGATGACTCATAGGCTTTATAGATGGTGCTCATATCTGTTTGGATCTGGGTTAGGTAGGGTTCACAAAGAGACAAATCAAAGTTATTATCAGTAATCATATATTTTACCTGTTGAACAATGCTTCGACCAGGTGGATCGTTGGTTTCCATGTAGCAGTAGTGTGGTTCAACAACATCATCTTCATCGTCAGACCTAGAGGACCAATAACCTTCATCACATTCAACGGTTTGTCTTGCCATTAAGCACATGTTCCTTCCAGTCACCATGTCACCATCATCTCTTGATGACCAATATCCTTCTACATCTCTTGATATAGTTGTTACAAAGGCTTTTTCACTTTCTGCCATCTCTTCAGCTCTTCGGGAGTAGTATGAAGAGTCCTTGATCTTTGGATTTTGCGGAGCTTCAGCCACGCAATCTTTTGCAAAGTGGTTTGCATGTCCACATTTGTGACACACAATTTTTGGCTTGTCTGATTTTGGATTCTGCGGTGATTCCGAAGTAAAGTTTGGTTTTGAGATGTTCGGTTTGTATGGGGGAGGATTTTCCGAAGTTGGTTGAGATTCTGGAGGAAAGTGAGGTTGAGGATTATTTGGTGAGGAGCATGGAATCGATTTTGGTAGGGTTTATAAGATGGATTGAAAGGACGTTTGTATTTCAAAGAGACGAAAGCAAATTCTTGTTGGAAACGGAGTTCAGAATCTATAGCTTCAAAATCATCACATGATAGTTTTGTGTGGGTAAGGCATGTAAGGAAGATTGAACTGATGGAACAATGGGTTTGATAGGATGTGAGGTGGAAGAATTTAGAATGGTTGGTTCATCAGAGCTGACAAGAGCAAGAGGACCTCCGGAGAGTTCCCTTATGGTCTGAGGAACATTGGATTCATGTCCTTGAAGTTCATCAAAAAGTTGATAAAGCTTCAACTTTTTTAAGGATCCATTACTTTGGAGACAAGATTTCACATTACCCCATCCTTTACCGAGGCTGTTAATGAACTTGAGATTACTCCAAAGGAGATCGGACAATCCCATGTGCAGTCATGTTGTTAACAAAAATTCGATATTGATTAGATGGTGAGGCCACTGATTCATCAAGAGTGGTAGTGAAGGTGTCAAAGTCTTTGAAAACCGAAGTGAGGCGCTTGTCTTTCAAATTTTCCAAGCCTTCAATCAGATCTTGGAGAGTATCCCAAATCTCTTTTTCTGATTTATACAACTTAATTTGTTTTAAGAGCGAAGGAGGAACACCAAACACCATTTTCGAGAATGCAACTTTATCAGCATGCAACTTCTCAATATCATCAGCTGTCAGAGGAGTTGGAAGAGTCTCATCTTGACCCATAAGCCGAACAGCTTCATCTCTCACAACTGTTCTTACAGGAACATGTGGGCCTTATTTGACGGATCTCCAAATAGCTTCACCTTTCTCTTTGGCTAATACAAATCTTTCCATTCTAACTTTTCGGTGATCATATTCTTCCACAACTAGCAATGGGGGCACGAGTAGGGCCACCTATGCTATTTGCGATTTTCATTGAAATCATTTGTTGAGGATTAGAAGCAGCCATTGAAGTTAAAATATCTTTAAGCAAAAGTGGTATATAGAAGAACTTTTATCCTTAACACAAAAATGGTCGAAACACCAAGGTAATTTCAAACCAATTATAATATGATTTTATGGATTCAAAGGACAACCACTCAAGCTCTAATACCAATTGTGAGAACAAGAACGATCTGATGCGCAGGGACAAGGTTTGAAAAATCAAACCTTGAGTGAATGCTTAAGATCAATGTCTGCTTGCTAATAAATGATTTAGTCAAGCCTGGATAGACTAGTCAAGCCTGAGTTAGAGTATTCAACAAATATTCAAGCCATAAATGAAGAGTGAGAATAAAGATCAAGGTAAAGTTAATAAATGAAGAACAAGAAGAATGTTTGACAGAATATTCAGAAGGATGAAGTAATTTGAATATAACTAAAAGTGAGTGAAGTGATCCGTTCTTGATTTAACATTGAATGCTCCTTTAAATAGGAGTGCATGAAACATTGTACTAACCAAATACAATCAAAGGACTGGATAAAAGAGTTACATCTGACACTCTGAATATCCAATTTGACTAAAGATAAAGTCCTATGTCTAGTCAAATCAAGTAAAAGACAATTACAATAAATGCAAAGAGACAAAACAACGATTTCAGAATAACAAACATTCCGGACATAAAAATCCATTACGGAATGCCTTCACTCTATCTTCACTTCACCAATTAGACTTCTGGTCCAGACATAAAGGAATTTCGAAACACTCTTCACTTCGGAACTATCTTGACTTCGTAAAATGACAAATGGGTTTCAGATTGCTAGAGGTTCACTTTCAGGTTCCA
Organism: Lactuca sativa; assembly: GCF_002870075.4. Lineage (NCBI taxonomy): Eukaryota > Viridiplantae > Streptophyta > Magnoliopsida > Asterales > Asteraceae > Lactuca > Lactuca sativa. The sequence continues at coordinate 118,840,458 of NC_056628.2, forward strand.
ATAGATGTCACATGCCTTCCTAAAACAGCCAAAACGTCCCTGGTCCCAACTTACTGATAGGCTATAATTTAGTGGTTCGGGCTAGGCATTCTCATGTATAGGTCTTGGTAGGGTGTTAGAGTGTATTTTGGTGGTTGTAGTATGTTTTTGGGTGTGTGCGTCCGCACACGTGTGTACGGCCGTACACCGCGTGTACGGCCGTACACGTGTGTGCGGCTGTACACTTGTGTGTTGCTATGTGTGGTATAAATAGCTTGTGTCTGTGTCAGTTAAACAGTGACGTAACTATGTATTTCCCAAGGTGTACCTGACATTTATGTGTTATAGATGTGTGCATGCTTGGCTTAATTCTTCTTCTACTCCTATACTTTGTTTGAACTTGAATTTCAATTGATCACTGATTTGGATCTAATAGATTGGGACTTACAATTGGTATCAGATCGATATTCAGTGTCAATTCGAAGGTTCATAGAGTGTGCGGTTGAAGATAGTCTTCCTTTTTAAGGTTCATTCACATTTCATTGGTTGAGGAATCGCTACTGATCATCGTTTTCACTAATTTGAAATCAACATTCGCTCAAAAATATCGAAGTTTTAGGTGTGTGGTTGGACTTTGAAGGTGCGCGGTTAGATTTTGAAGGTGTGCGGTTAAGATCTTGAAGGTGTGCTGTTGAGTGTGCGGTTGGCATGTGTGGCTGCACTTATCTTGGTTGACAAATTTTTAATTTTAATCTTCTTGTTGAGTTGTTCCCTCTAGAAAAATCCAAAAATGGAATCTCAAACCATGTCTGCTCATCATGAATTGGATGTCATCATGGGTACCACCTCACACATTCCTAGATTGTTATCCGCTGAAGGTTTTCCTAAGTGGATATATCGCATTGAAAAATATATTAAAATGAAAGATTTCAAAATTTGGAGAAGCATCTTGAGAGGACCAATTCGCATCACTACAACTCTTGAAGATGGAACTGTTACTGACAAGCAAGTTGAAAACTATACTGATGATGATTTTGAAAGAGTTGAAGAACAAGAAAAGGCACTTTCCATTCTTACCATGGCTCTGTCCCCATAAATTGCACATGGTTTTCTTGAGTACACTTCTACGAAAGCGTTATGGGAAGCGTTAATTGAAGTTTATGAAGGAAATTAAGATATGAAGCAAAGTCGTCAAGACATGTTAAGACAAAAGTTCAACATGTTCAATTATGTCTTGGGGGAATCTCTTGAAACTCAACTGCAAAGGTTCATCACTCTCTCCACTGAGATGAATTCTGCTGGCATTCTGGTTACAAGATCCGAAATCAACAAAAAATTGCTAAATTTGTTGCCAAAATCATAGGATATGAATGTATCTGTAATAAAGAAGACTAAATATCTGAATCGGTTGAGCCTAGCTGAGACAATGGCAATTATTAAAGCTTGTGATTTGGATGCCAAGCAGAGAGAAATTAATCATGTCAATTCATATTCTTCTGCTAATCTTGGAATTCAATCCAACAATGCCTTTTCATCTTTCACTACTCCTCAAGTTCAGTCCTTCCTTGCTTACTAGCCTACATCATATGTTGTTCCATCTGTGCAAAATGTTCAAGTTTCTCAAACTCCAACTTCTTTTCAACAAGCTGGTTCATCTTCAAATACATCTGTTCAGACTCCGGGAAATACTCCTCAAGCTCCGACATCCAAAGAAAATGATGAAAATCTGGCCCTTGCTACTAGACTTGTGATTTGTTATAATGCTTTTGTAGCTGGAGAACTTTCCCCTCAATTGTTGTTTGCTGATCTGGATCTAATCCATCCAGAAGATGTTGAAGAAATGGATATCACGTGGCAAATGGCAATGGCCGTATTTAGAGAAAAATAGTTTGCAATGAAAACTGGAAAAAACAACTGGGGAATGAATTCTGACAAGAATGTGGGATTTAATAAGGGAAAGCTGCGGTGCTATAATTGTCATGAACCTGGACATTTTGCTAGAGAATGTCCAAAACCAAATAGAAGAGAAAATACCGAACGAACTCTGGTGCCGGTAAACAACAACAAGGGATCTATTGTCAACAATCAAACAACAAATCTTGCTATGGCGGCTCAATCATTTGATTGGGAATATCAAATTCTGTCACACCCTGAAAACCAAAGGCGGAAACATTTCCGGGGTTGACTCCACGTTGAGTATCAAATCCAATGTACATAGTAATCAAAGTAAACAACCATTACATTACATATATTTGAAAGTTTACATTTGTTTCAAAAGTAAATTGTATGAGTGTTATACATATATCATATGAACAAAAGTAGAGACGAGTCTTCTGCGCACTCCGTCTTCACCAAAAGATGTCACCGAGTACCTGTCTAATGCGGACCTGAGAATACAAGCGGTTTGAAAATCAGCATAAAGCTGGTGAGTTCATAAGATGTTTGTTTTTCTGAAAATGTACCAGTTTTCCTTAGTTTTTTCGAAAAGGTTTGTTATCCAAGAAAATCCCATATTTTCTTATGTAAAACAGTTTAGTTATTCTTCATTACAGTTCAATTACGCATTATACGTTACCCCAGGAAAATCCCATATTTTCCTAAATGCAAGACCAATTGAATATCACAGAGTATAGTTTAATACACAAAACTATATATTGAGAATCATGGGATTACTATCCCGAATTAGATATAAAATACTTTAATATATGTGAACTGTAAATGAAAAGTAGTTTGAAAACCTTGGACTAACATCCCGTACTACATATAGATTTAATACCATGGGACTATCATCCCGGACTAGATACAAGATAGTTTGATGTACATGAAAATATAGACTGAAAACCATGGGACTACCATCCCGGACTAGACATAGATTCAAAACCATGGGATTATTATCCCGTACAAGATATAGTTTCACAACCATGGGATTACTATCCCGAAATAGATATAAGATAGTTTGATAAAATCATGGGATTACTATCCCAAACTAGATATAAGATAGTTTGATAAAACCATGGGATCACTATCCCGAAATAGATATAGATTCTAACCATAGGAATAACATCCTGCAATAGATATAAACCCTATAGACCAATAACCATGGGATTACCATCCCGCACTAGATATAAGATCTAAAGATAGAAGATTGATATAAAATCAAATCCAAAACCAAAGTCGTGAATAAACTTATATTAATACGTATTGTGAGTCAGGTAACCATGCTGATACGACAACGAGACCTCCTTGACGCTTGTCAGACATCGGACGATATCCATAATTTGTCACCCCAGGCGTTCCCGCCTAACTGTAGCTAGCAGTTAAGGTGTGAGATTGTCAGTCCCGAATAGATCTATTCACAAATTCCTCGCTCTCCCTCCAGGAGACTCTGGTTACACTTCCGGGGAGGATTTACTGATCATCCAAAAAGGGTAGTGATGAACTCACAAGCTAGTACTAAACTATTCACAGGGTTCTCATACGATATCAAACATACAAAAGATTTTGAAGCATAATACAGTGAATACAAATACATACAATGAAACTATCTGGCAATACATTCAAATGATACGGAGATAAACTGAATCAGACATAGTTTATCTAATAACTTTATATACATATCAGTACATGATAAAACGAGAACTAAAGAACCCCAAATTATTCCCATAATAATTTGATTAGTTTGGTTATTCCTTAACTAAAATTCATTTAGTTGTGGTTGATAAATCATCCCTTATGCTCAACATAATACATAAGGGGTAAAGGTATTTATAAATTTCCAGATATTATTTGAAACATATCAATGTTATGTTTTGAAAACAATTATAGGTTGCTTGTATCCCCCCCTGAAAACATTGAAAAACACGGAAAAAGCGTAGGGGTATGAACTCACCGAACGAGAAACGTGACGATTTCGGATGCTAAACGTGGGTTCGGGGCTTGCAAACGCACGAGGTTCTTATGTATAATGAAAAGATACACATTTGTATCTAATTAGGACTTAGGTTATTTATTTGTTAGGGACAAACACTTTTAGTCGCGAAAACACCCCATTGCAAGTGTTTGGAGGGACCCGGGTGGCGTTTAAGGACTTGAATGACCGGGAAATGGAGTTTGCTCTTCAAGAGTAAACTCATACAAGAGTTTTCGGCCTATAACACCCATTCCCCATGAGTTTACGGCCGTAAACTCATGGTGGGGTGGTTTATGGTGCAAAATGGCTTGAAACAAATAAGAGGGAATTTCTAGGGTTTGATTTAAGGCTTGGAATTAATTAAATTCATCAAATAACACCACTTAAGGGAGTTTATGGCCCTAGCATGGAGCTTACGGCCATAAACTCCTATACCCCCCTTGAATGAGTGATTTAATTTCCCAAAACTAATCACATGTGATTCCAATAATTTTTCCTAGCCTTGTATAGATTTTTAAGGGACTTTTGGCCTAGATTTTGGAGTTTACGGCCCATGAACACCCTCATGGCCGTGAACTCCTTAGATGGGGAAAATAATATGTTTTAAGGTCCAATACTTGTTTGTAAACACTTCTAGAATTTATCCCAAGGCTTTAGGTGTGTTAAAGTGGCATATTAACACTTTACATTGAGTTTACTCCCCATGTTATGGAGTTTACGGCCCAAGCATAAGACTTGGCCGTAAACTCTCATTTGTCCCTCAAAATATATGTTTAAGGCCCCTAAACTATTTTTAGTTGGTTCTATGATTTATTCCAAGGCTTTTGGTGAAGGTATATGACTTTCTAACATGTTGGAAATGAGTTTACACTCATGTTTGAGGGGTTTATGGCCCAAGCATGTGCCTTGGCCGCAAACTCATTCAAATCCCTCAAAATCCATGTCTAAAGTGTTCTAAGTCCATTCCATGAAGTCATTTAGCCATATCTAAAGTCTAGTTGTGGTTTGGAAGGGTTTTGTTGCTCAAAAACCCCCTTTAAACGAGTTTACGGCCTAGGATAGTTCTAGGGCCGTAAACCCATGATAATGGTCCTAATCCATGGTTTAAACTCGAATTTGAAGGCTAGAGGGGTTGTATAGCAAGTTAGGGAAGTTACCTAAAAGATTTGAAGCCTTAAATTGATGATTTGGACCCTTAAACTTGGATTTAGGAGAGAGGTTAGAGGGAGAGTAGTGAGAGAGAGAGAAAAAGCTTCAAATGATAGCTTGAACATGTTTAAATAGGTCCTAAAACTTGGACACTGAGGAATTCTACCCGATACCGGTACTAAACGAGGCTTTTGGTCGCACCCGATTAAGTTTCCGTAACTCGGCGGGAACGTTTCTAAAATTTTTGAAATAACTATTTTGGGCTAATTTCATAAGTTCATAAGGGGTTTGGACACTCATTAGCATCAAATAAACATATAAGTTTAATTAATTTAACCCAAAAACAAAATTGGAACAAATTGGTATTCGGCGAGTTTTACGGGTAGAACGGGGTTTTCGGAAATGAACAACTTTGGGTTGTTACAAATTCAAGCCCTGAACATTTTAGGATCTGAAAATGCTCATTCTGCCCAGATCAATGATGGTGCAGAAAAGGAAGCTGAAACGAATCCTGAGGCGGAAATGATGAATCTTCAATTCGCATTTATGGTTCAGTCCACACCCGAGTCTGCTAAACCAGGGGTCAGTGAAATAGGTTGCTCTCAATCTTGTATTAAAAATGTTCAATTTTTACGTGACCAAATTGAGATAATTAAGAGAGAGAATGAGGACCTTAAGTATGAAGGCTATACTCTTAGTAAAAATCAGAAACCTCTGAAAACTCAATTAGAGAATAAAATAAAAGACTTCAAGAAATTGCAAGAAGATTACAATAAGTGTGGAAATTATGATCATATTAAAAGAAAACTTGCTACTATAACCACTGAACTTGACACATTGAAAATTCGTTTTGAAAATGTTGATTTTAATTTTAAAAAATTTGATGTGTCAAGCGAAAGGGTTGCAAAAATAATCGAGGAACAAATGCAGTGGAAGGACCAAAAACAAGTAGGAATAGGATATGAGAGTGTCCCTCCATTTAATCACAATCACACTGCTATTCCTCTGACTCAAGAAGAGATTGACAGAGAACCGTATATGGTCTATGGGAAGTCAGCCACTGAACAAGCAACAGGGCGTAATGATAGAATTTTGGATACTAACATTTCTACTTCAAGTGTAGATATGTCAGTAATCCACGGGGAGCAAGAGGCTGAGAAGTTTGAGTCAAATAATTAGGTGTCTAAGTTTAGTGTTCAAATGTGTGATGAGTCTGTGTTAAATTCTAAAATTGATGATTTTGTGTGTGATGTTGTGTTGTCTCAGACTAATGTTTTTGAAAATTGTGATGTTGTTCTTGGAAAATTTGCAAAATCTGATTCGAGTGCATCTACATCTTCTACATTTTCCACACAATCTTGTACTTGCACTTGCAAAGGTGGAAATGTTAGAAAAGATAATAAAAGCCTGAAATCTGATAAGAGTGGTATCAAGTTTTGTACTAATAAGCAAATCTACTTTAATTGTGGTACTGCAGGACATATTGCTCGAAATTGTTTAAATCGAGCGTTTGTGCATTTATTGTCCCCAAGAGGAGAGAACGAATCTCGTGGAAGGTCTTGAACTAGAAAGTCCACGAGATTTCGTCCCCGAGATGATGAATGGAAGACAAATAATAACACAAAAGGGTAGTTTTTTAACCATACATACAGGTTTTTAAATATAAAATCACAAATATTTTGCCGAAGTCGAACAAAGCTAAGCCGAGATCGGTTTCGACAAAAGAAGAATCTGGATGATCAACTAGTAATGGTCAAAACTACAAATGCTTAGAACAAAATGAAAAGAAAAATATTTCAAAATCACTTGTGCTTTTACAAAAACCTAAATTCCAATGGGTGCCCAAATCTGTTTCCAGCCAATCATCATCAACCTCTAAAAATGTTTTAAATGAAAATTCAAAACCAAAAGTCTCAAAGGATAAATCTATGATTGTTACGGATAAACCTAGGATAGCAATGATCTAGGTCCCTAAATCTCAATAATACCGTTCATTTTGCAGGGACAGATGCGGAGGAATGTCATCAGACCTTGGTATGTCGACAACGGCTGTTCCCGGTATATGACAGGAGACATCTCCCAATTGAACAACATTCAAAATTTTAATGGAGGGTTTGTTTCTTTTGCGGGTGAAGAAGGTGGTAAGATCACTCAGAAAGGAACCGTGTCTTATGGAGTGCTAAGTTTCGAGAACGTTAACTATGCTCCCGAGTTAAAGCATGACTTATTAAGTGTATCCTAGATTTGTGACAAACGTTATTCAACCCACTTCACTGATAAGGAATGTCTGATCTTAAATCCTGGCATTGTCATCCCGGAAGAATGGATTCTTGTAAAATCAAAGCGGGGTGGAAATGCCTACATAATTGAAATGAATAGCAACATCCCTGATCAAGTCACTTGCCTCTTTTCAAAGGTCTCCGAACAAAATGCTATGCTGTGGCATCGAAGACTCGGGCATGCCAATGCAAAGAACCTGAATCGTCTTACGAAAAACAAAATGGTATGTGGTCTTCCAGTCAGAGACTTCATAACTTTTGAAAAATGTGTTTCATGTGATGGGTTTGAGCCATAAGAACTTTCTTAAGGGCACATGCAAACCCTAATGCTTGGATCTAGGTTTCTCTAATTGAACATGCATTAAATCCAAGACTTACAATACTAGATCTAATGTAAACAATTGAATCAAATCATATGAAATTGGATCTAGAACAATACCTTGGATTCCTTGCTTGATACTTCTTCTTCTTGGAGCTTAGAGTCACAATTGTCACTCCTCTAACGGCTTACAAACACCAACTAGCAAGAAGATGATCTTGAGAGAGAGGGGAGAGGGTGAGAAATCGGCCCTAGGGTTTCTTGCCTTGCATGAGTGTCGATTTCCTTCACCCTAGGGATCTATTTATACTATGGGATACTAGGGTTTCACCTTTAACCCTAATTGAATAACTTAGACCCTAAGCAATCCAAGATCCTTCTAGATTCTAGGCTTGGACGAATTTAAGGTTCCCTAACCCTAAATTTCGTCCACCCCACTACCTATAAGGATACATAGCCCAAAACACAACTATCACACATTTGACAGTTTATGCCCTTTTATTCAATTAACCTCTTTAAGTTACCAAATTAATTCTTAATTAATATATGACTTATATTAATTAAATAACAATATTATTCCTTTAATATATTATTCTCATAATATATTAACAATAATATATCTTCTCTCTTAACAAATCATCCTGTCAAGTTGCTATGGTGAAGGCAACCCAAAAGGACCATGCATAACCGGGTCAAGTACTTACCAAATATAGTTACAGCCTTAGACACTAATCCAACAGTCTCCCACTTGGATAAGTCTAGTAACTATATATGCAAACACAAACCGATTTAGCAATCATAGCTCTCAAAGACGCTGTCAAATCTGATCTTATCAATCTCTTGTCCTTTAGATAAGGGATTGTACAGTCCTCTGTTTAGATATTATGCTGACAATCTTATGGAACTTATTGTCCAGCATTTTGGTTTCTCGATCTCAGATTCATTCTACATAGAACTTAATTGAACACATCAATTCAGTCCTGACCGGGCCAGACACATAAGTCAAATCAAATCATCGAGCGGCCGTGATATCGCTTTTACCCTCTCAGAATAAAAGTAACAGATAAACTTCGACTTATATGCATTTACTTATCGACTAACCAACTATACACAACAATGCGTTTTATGACATCAATTTACTGATGCAGTTTCACATCATCAATGTACAACCAATTAGTAAATAATAAACCATATATCTAGGTTTTAAGACCATATGCTATTATCGTCTTGCGATCACTCGTGTCACATTCCAAAAGTGATTCCAGCAAGCGCGGGTTTATTCCAATGCTCAAAACTTGTTCATAAGCACTCATGAACGTTGCAGCAAACCTTTGCTATGTCTAATACCATTTAGACGATCTAGACACCAATTCACAACAATCTTCATTCATACCTACTTCCAACATATGAACGATTGTGGACCATTCGAATAATTCGATTATTTTTAATAACTTAATTATTCAGGAAGTCAAAACATGCAAAGTGAAACAATAGTTTAAACAATCAACATAAGACAGTAGCTTTACTTATAAATAATACTCTTTTATTTAATCATCAAATGTCAATTACATTTATCTATTACACGTTTCAAAACTATCTAATCTAAACTAATATCGTCTTTCAGCCCAATGCTCCTAGCATGCTGCAAATGCTTAACCCTACTCAGTCCCTTCGTAAGCGGATCTGCTGGATTATCCTATGACGATACCCTGTTCACTAAGAGGTGTCCTTCTTCTACTCGATGTCTAATAAAGTGATATTTTCTGTCGATATGCCGAGATCTACCATGATCCCTGGGTTCCTTGGTCAAGGAAACCGCTCCCTCATTATCACAGAAAATTTCCATAGGCTCCTTTATCGCAGGCACAACTCCAAGATCACCAATGAAGTTCTTCAACCACATCGCCTCCTTTTATGCTTCGCTTGCTGCAATATACTCTGATTCGCACGTTGAATCAGCTACAGTTTCCTGTTTGGAACTTTTCCAAGTTACTGCTCCTCCATTAAGGGTAAAGACCCATCCCGACCGCGAACGGTAGTTGTCCCTGTCGGTCTGGAAACTGGCGTCACTATACCCTCGCACCTTCAAGTCATCACTCCCCCCGAGGACTAGAAACCATTCCTTGGTCCTCCGAAGGTACTTAAGAATGTTCTTGACCGCAATCCAATGCGCTCTACCAGGATTCCCTTGATATCTATTGATCATGCTCAAATCAAAGGTTCGATTATGCCTTTCTGCCACACCATTCAACTGCGGTGTCCTAGGTGGCGTCAATTGCGAAACTATTCCACATTCCTTGAGATAGTCGTAGAATTCAAGACTTAGGTACTCTCCTCCTCGATCGGATCGAAGCATCTTGATTTTCCTGCCCAATTGATTCTCTACTTCATTCTTGAACTCTTTGAACTTTTTCAAACGTTTCAGACTTGTGCTTGATTAAGTAGATATACCCATATCTACTATAATCATCGGTGAAAGTCACGTAGAAGCGGTTTCCATCCTTTGTGGTGGACCTAAAGGGCCCACATACATCGGTATGTATGAGATCCAATAAACCCTCACCCCTCTCATAAGTGCCAGTGAAGGGTGTTTTGGTCATCTTTCTAAGTAAACAAGATTCGCACGTGTCATCTTCCCTAAGATCGAATGACTCCAACACTCCATCCTTTTGGAGTTGGGCTATGCGCTTCTTGTTGACATGTCCGAGACGACTTATGTGTGTAAAACTCAACTAGTTTTAAACCTACTTTTTTTTAATAAAAATAAACACACAAAGGCAGTGGACCTATCAATTGTGGTAAAGCTAAATAAGTAGGATATCGAACACAGGGAACGGTAAATTAAAACTAAAAACTAATTTATCTAAATTAATTAATAAGTAGGGGTTTTCTCTAGTTTTACAAGACTAGAAACTTACTAACTATCACTTAATCTAAAAACTAGGAAAGCAAAGAACTATCTAGATTCAATAATGGGAAGGAACTTCTGTTTAGTTCAACTCAATCGATCTTATGGTTGATTTCATGGTAATAGTGCAATGGATTAATTCTTTTATTGGCTACCGACTCCAATGATTAGCTTCGCGTTCACTACATTAACCCTTAGTGAAATAACTAACTCAAACAGTGATTAGTTGTCTAACTTAATTAAATTCACTAGATTAATTATTCGGGTTAATTTAGACTTGCAATAATTAAATAATTTGGTCCTTTAGTTAATTTCTTGTTGATGGTCATCAAACAAGCTCACACATGAATTTACTTAACTTTCTTATTAATTCTAGTTTCATGTTCATTAATCCTAGACATATGATGAAGTGGTCACGTAAACATATGAGGTTGATAATCAAAAGATGTTCATACTATTTAATTACCTTCCTATTAACAGAAAGTTAATTATCATTCACACACAAGGTTCTTTAGCAAGCTAAAATAACAAAAATCACCAACATTAAATTAATCCTACCAATAATCAAACCATAGTATCAATTTTGTATCCCCAAACAGAAGTTTAAGAGTTTTAGCTCATAATTAAGGTAAATAACAACAAACAAACAAATTCTAAGTGTTTAGCCATAATGGAAAACAAAAGATTAAGTAGAATGATGAAAATTTCCTTAAATCTCCTTCGTAATTGAATTCTAGGTTGGATCTTCGTTCTCTAGGGTTTTTCTGGCTCTTCAATCGCAACTAACCTCTCCATAATGGTTCCAGAATTCCCCCTCATCGTTCTGAGAAGTTATCTTTATATATGCGAAACGACTCGTCAAGTCAGGTGCCGACTCGCCGAGTCCATCTCTCAATCCCCATATGCGATAAGTCTCTGGGTCTCCGAGTCTTTATCTTCTCGAATATTCGCTCGGACTCGCCGAGTAGTCGACGCTACTCGCCGAGTAGGTGTTGTTTTTAGTGTTTTTCTTCTTTGTTCAATTCCCTAGCTCTCAACCGCTTCTCCCGCTTCCTTTTGCTTCCGAGCTTCACTTTTGGACTGAAAATATAATTCAAACACTTTTACGTACCTTTTGTCCATGAAATGCAATAAACTAGCTAATAAATGATAAAAGTCTATACTTATTATGAGGCTAAATATGAAAATATCAAAATACCCCACTCTTGACTTTTGCTTGCCCCCAAGCAAAACTGAATTTTAACACATTAGAACCATATATGACAACTCCAATCTAACCTAGCCATTATGCCAAGACCGCAACGCATGCATTTGTGTCTAAAATTTTACTAAATACCCCCATACTCTAAATACTTACAATCCTCATAAACATTCGCCCACTCACCCCGAACTATGCTCATTTTATGCATCCCTCCGAATCTATCCTCAGAAAACCTCTTAACCTCAAGGTATTTTTTGTTGAGCAACCAAGCTTAGATAATCTAGATAATTACAATTTATGATACCATATTTGGAGCTCTTTGGAATTCTTCATTTCTTTGGCATTTGATCTTTGATCTCTTTGAATTCACCACTTTGTTGTTTCATTTTTGGTATCTTCACCTTTTTGCACTTCTTTGGAATTTTTGATCTTCTAATTTCATATTTGACTTTGATGCTCCAAAAATTCTTCAAACTTTTCTTGTAATTTTCTCTTTTTTTTTTGTAACATGTACCCCACGTGTTTCACTCAAAACCCTACATGCTTAAGCAGGGGCGCTCAACTTCAACCTTTCTTAGCTAACGATAATAATTTTCCTGGATACATTTCTGGTACACGATGCTAAACATATTGCATCCCTCGGGCTGAGCAAGTTCGTGTTTTTGTCCCATGATTTCACTAGAATAAGAAAGCCACAAATGCACTAAAACGTATATAGGCTCAACTAAACATTTGGGTTTTCATGCAATTATCAATACAATTCTAACATGGAATCCTAATTTGCTTTTACCAAAATTTCCTAAATTAATTCCTAAGTAAAATTTTGATATGCAAAATTTTTTCAAATTAGTCCTAAATTAAGATTCTAAATTTACTAATATGTGACCAACCCCCTACCCCACACTTATTTTATGCAATGCCCTCATTGCATATCATAAAAATGCAGACTATAGAGAGAATTGGAACAAACTCCCCTGGGGTAGCAGTCGATAGGTTGATAACTCTTCTTTTCAGCTCCATCTTCATTTGACTTTAGACATGGGAACAGCTCATCCATGTCTTGGGCATCAAATCTCGTTTGGGCAGCTCTGAATAAGAAGGAAAAATAGTGTAAACTCTTCAAGAATCGATAGAAAAGAATATATGGTCAAGTAGTATACTCAGTAGCATCAAATCAACAGTCCTCTTGGTATAAAAATGAGTGACTCGTCGAGTCATATACACGACTCGTCGAGTATAGTCGCGGAAATCTTCGAAAGTGTGAAAATACAAGGCGACTCGTCGAGTTAGTTAAGTGCACTCAGCGAGTAGACCGCTGGGTGAAAAAAATCGCATTCTGCATTTGTTCCAGCTTCTGATAAATCTTCAAAACTTCTCACAAATTCTAGACTCATTCGCTCATGTCCCTAAGGACCGGACTTGACACCTTAACTCTAAACTCCGCCCTTTCTTGACTCTTTTCCACTCTTTATTTTTCTCTCTTTTTCAAAATCTAGACCCTTTTGTGCAAGCATTCCCAAATCCCAAAATCTGAAAATCATCAGGGCAATCAAACATCAAGCATAAAAGAAAAGTCTTAACAAATCCCAAAACACACCAAATAAAATAAAAAAACAAAAACAAAATAAAAATTGTTCAACAAAGGATAAATAAACTAATCCTCCTCCTCGTCATCATGATCATGCGCAGCTCCACTTCCACTAGCGCCACTCCTCCTTGCATTAATCACCTCATCCTAATATGGAATGTATGGAAAGTTACCACCATCGATATACGGAATATGGAAGTGGTCAAAAAGTCGGATATGTGATTCATTGCTAAAGTTGATACCCCGCGCCATTTGATCTTGTAACCGCCTCATCTCAACATTGTACCAATCCATTGGTACTTCATCATTGTCTACCGGAATCAACGGCGGTTCCTCCTCCACGTCTCGATCTCTCCTCGACCGAACCCTCCTTCCCGGCGCCTCGGGACCAACCACTGGATCATCATGCGGGATAGCATAATGACCACCACCATAGTCCTCAATAATCCTAGCCCTCCGAAAAAGAATGGAATTAAATGGAGGGGTAGGAATCACTGTCATCAAATTCCACGCACCACGGGTCATCAACCCAAACAAGTTGGCTAGCCGGGTGACGAACATGCCACCATTAATTTTTGAGGTCTTGCGATCCTTGACCGCACCCTCCGCCAAATAGGAAGCCAACCACCACGGAATGTTGCCAAAAGTGTCTGGTGTGATAATACTCCATAGATAAAAGACATCAAGGTTAGAAACCTTGTCGCCGTCCTTCCGTTGGTTGATGGTGGTGGAGATAAGGCGATGAATGAGACGGTGCGTGGGAGACCGAATACTTCCTTCTTGGGCCGACTTCGGAATGTACAACTTGTTGGCGATCATGTTCCACCAACTCGTACTCGTAACACCATCGGGGAACACCTTGTGAGAGCGTTCCATAAAGGCGCAAAAAATAGCAGTCGAGACCAATGGCCGGTCATAGATTCCCAACCGAAAAGCAAGATCAACAACGGAGCACTGATGAAACTTGCCCCCAAGGCAAAAACTGAAACTCGCTGGGTGATAGCAATCGTCATCTCCACGGAAAGATACTGTAGAGAAGAATTCCCAGCAAAGTTCCCGGTACACCGGTTCTTGAATTCTAAAGACCCGGCTCCACCCATCGCAAACCATCGTCTCCCCCTCATAAGTAAACTCCTTTAAAAGATAAGGAGCCAACTCCTCTTCATACCGCACACTTCGCAACCAATCCCAATCAATCCTGTTGGGTACGTAAATCTCTTTCTTTCTGACTTCAGCTAACCTCTTCTTCCATCCTGTCATGGTTGAAGCTGATTCAATTTGAGGAAAATTCAACCAAGGAAAATCTCCTTGGCGTCCACTGGAACTTTAACCTTTGTTGAACATTGTCCCTGCAAAACAAAAAACACAAAACCCAGAAAACACAGAAAATCATCAAAATAGATCACGCCTGGGTCCCCGAATGGACTCGTCGAGTCGCATGAACTATGCGAGTCAGTCGACGAGTCTGTCAAAATTCAACCACGAAATCTCAAAATTTCTTCAAGGGTTTTGTCCAGGGACATGTCTAAAATGTATTAGGGAAAGAATAATCATCCAAAACAACATAATTGATGTAAAAGCAAAACCCTAAAAATTTACTATACCTCAAAATCGGGTATTCTATGAAATTGCTACCCTAGATCATATAAAAATCATGCCTTTAACAGAATTTAGGAAGAAATTAAGTACCTTTTGTGATGGAAATTGAAAATTTTGAAGAAAAGATGAAGAAGGTGATGAATGCTTGAGAGAGAACAAAAGTGGAGGCGCACGACGAGTGAAGGGGGAAAAACTGATTTCATTAGGGTTAAAAACCCTAGTTACCGGTTGTAAAATAATTTTTTTTTGTAAATAAAACAGACTCGTCGAGTCAGAGACAGACTCGGCGAGTCTGGTCGCGATTCTATCCTCATCTGAAATCTGAATGGACTCGGCGAGTCATGGTCAGACTCGGCGAGTCACTTGCAAACAATTCAAAAATTATATAATTTTGCCATTTATTTAGAAAAGAAAATTTTATTCCACCCCCACACTTAGGCCATACGCACTCAAGCAGACATGTCCGACGATTTGGAAAATTAAAATCCTAAAAACGAAAATCAAACAAAACTAAAAAGATAAAAGAAAGCAAACTCTAAATAACGGGTTGCCTCCCGCCAAGCGCTTCTTTTTAAGGAGTCGTTAGCTGGACTCCTTCCCATCTACGTCTCATCATCTTCTAGCATCGGGAACGCACGCCTAATCTTTTGTGGTTTGTACTTCGTTTTGTAAGTGTGAATCTTCTTTTTGTAAGCCCTTTTTAATTCCTCTCTCTTCTTTCTTACAGCATCATCCTCAGCTGCTTGAAATTCCCTTCTCCTCTTTTTCTTCTTCACCCCATTCTTTTGCACCTTCTCTTACGCCTTCTTTTCCTCAAACTTAATTACTTCATATTTTGTGAAAGCTCGTGCTCTAGGTTTGGTAATGAATGGGTGATCAGTATCAACTCTCCTATCCCTTGCCTTCTCCTCTTTTTCAGTGCTTACCTCATCTTCAAGCGGAATTGCATCAAAACATGCTATATGAACGTGTTGAACTTCAGTATCCATTTCTCCTTCTGTTGTTTGTTCTTCTAAAGAATGAGGAAAAACATCCATGTCCAGCACATGCAGAGAACTAGCAACAAGCAGATCTAAGTCATCCAAGTTGTTGGTAATTTCGACTGGACTCGTCGAGTCTAGGAAAGTGACTCGGCGAGTCGGATCGCATTTCACCATTTCCACTGTGTTTTCCGAGTTGGATCCTTTCAGCAACTTTTCTATCTCCTCCAAGTCTTTGTCAAAATCTCCATTACCTCCAGAAGGTAGCAAAAACTTGCTTGGATCTTCTTCTTGCAAAAGTGCAAGTTCTTTTTGTAGTATCTCATCATCCAAATCGATAAATGAGATCTCTTCTTTTCCTTCCTCTTCTTGTTTGATCTCCAGTAAAGCTCTAAATATTGCTTACTCATCTCCTACCCTCAACGTTAGTGTAGAGTCACATACATCAATTAATGCACATGCGGTGTTTAAAAATGACCTCCCCAAAATAATCGGAATTTCGGGGTCTTCTTCCATATCAAGCACCACAAAGTCTACTGGAAATATGAACTTGTCGACTTTAATGAGAAGATCCTCACAAATGCCTCTTGGATGAATTGTTGTCTTGTCAGCCAAATGGATCTTCATGTTTATCGGCCTTGGCTCCGGTAAATTCAGCTTCTTGAAGAAAGAGAAAGGCATCAGGTTGATGCTTGCACCCGAGTCGGTCAACGCTTAAGTGACAAGTGCATTTCCAAATTGGCACGGAATTATGATACTCCCCGGATCGCCCTTCTTTTCGGGTAACTCGCTGAATATTATTTCCGCGACTTCAGCTAAATCTTTCCTAGCAGCAAAGAGACCCTTTAGTAAGTTAAAATACTTGGGCGTTTGAAGCATCATTTCTACAAATGACACATTGACTTGTAGGGCTCTAACATGCTCCATAAAAGCTCTATAAGCTTCAACCTTTTCACCAGGCATGGCTCTGATTGGGAATGGCAAAGGGGGATTATATGGCTTTAAGGGAATGACCGTTTTTTCATTAACGCATGGAATCGTCGAGTCCATTAGAGGGACTCGACGAGTCTGGTCGGGCTTAGATGGAGCCGACTCTTCTGCCTTTTTTGTCTTCCTATTGGAGATCCTCTTTGCGTGTGTGAAAATTTCTTCATAGCTGGAAGTCACAATACTCACATTCTCCATTCTTGGATTATTTTCGGTGTTACTTGGAAGTTGACCCGGTATTCTTTTGTTCACTTGATGTGCAAGTTGTCCCATCTATTTCTCAATGTTTAGAATGGATGCCTGCTGATTCCTTAGCATATTTCCAGTCTCGTGTATTGCAACATCGTGATCATTGTGTCTCTTTTCGGACACGGCTATGAATCTAGTGAACAATTCTTCTAAATCGGCTTTCTTTTCCATTACAGGTTCTTCCTTTTGACAAAATTCCCTCTCCTTCTGCATGTATTTCTCCTCCTTAGCCTTCTTGTATTCTTCGTATGGGAGCCATTCCTTCCTCGGTTTTCACCAATTCTCGTCGTATCGATCGCCGCTTGAGTATAACACTTGAGCTTTCTCGTTTCCATTTTCATCCAAGTCACAATCTTTTGTGAGATGGGGCCCTCTACAATTCTCACATCCAACTCGAATAGCATGGATTGTTTGATCCAGTTTTGTCATCCTTCTATATAGACTATCGAGCTTAGCTATCACCGCCACCATGCTATCATTTGCCGAGCTCACTACCCCCTGACTTACTTCATTTCTTGGATTGTGGTATTCTCTAGAATGCTTAGATAATTCTTTAATTAGCTCCTTGATTACTGGGGGAGGCTTCTTCATGAGCGGGCCTTGTGAATCGAGCAATTGCCTTGTAGTGACATTGACTCCATCATAGAAGATGGATACCTCTTGTTGGCTATTGAGGTCATGGTGTGGGAAATTTCTAAGAAGACCTTTGTACCTCTCCCAAGCTTCCTAAATAGATTCTCCGAGTTGTTGCTCGAAGTTGGCAATGGCTTTCTTTAGCTTGGCTATTTTGGAGGGCGGGCAAAAGTGCTCTATGAACTCTTCTTTCATCTTGGCCCATGTGTTGACGATCCGGGAGGAAGTGACTTTAGCCAATCCTTTGCAACACCCTTGAACGTGACTGGAAGCATGCGAAGAAGCTGGGTCTCGCGTGGAACATTTGCTACATTGAAGTAGTCAGCCACATCATTCACTTCGTCCGAGTGCTTGTAGGCGTCTTTGTGGTCTTTCCCATAAAAAGGAATCTCCTTGAGTTGAGCAAGAATATGACCCTTTAGCCCGAAAGTAGCGGTAGCAGGAATTACGGGCTGCACAAGTCCCGGGCCAGTGTCATCGTGCATCCTTTTCTTCCATTCCCCTATGGGGACTTCATCGATATTAGCCATAGTGATAGCTAAATCGTCTTCAAAATCGGATTCGTTCTCGTACGTGGGTTCTTCTTCTTCCTCGGTCTCGTACTCGGTGTCTTCTTTAATTGGGTCTTCGATTGTCATAGAGGCACTGGATGCTCCTGATCTGCTGCTCCTTTTCTTGCTGAAAATGGACTTGAGGTTCTTGAGTGCGAGTTCTTTGAAGAAGCGGATTCTCCAACGGTTTTGCCTTTGCTCCTCCTTAGTGCAGATTCCGGGTCTTCAAGAGGAGGGACCAGAGGTGTATCAGATCCTCGGGTCATGAAACAACTATAAACAAAACAAAAAACGCGTAAAAAGAACAAAAAATAAATACAAATTAAAACTGTGAATCAGCAACGTACTCGCCGAGTCGGCACGAGTGCACTCGGTGAGTTGAAGGCAAAAACAGAAAAAAAAAATTAATTACTTTTGAAAACGGATTTCTATTAAACTTATATTAATTACTAAATTACCTAAGAATTAACTCTGTGTAAGATAAATCTTACACAAAGGGTTGATAAAAATAGAATTTAATGTTAACTTTAGAACCGTTCCCCGGCAACGGCGCCAAAAACTTGATGTGTGTAAAACTCAACTAGTTTTAAACCTACTTTTTTTTAATAAAAATAAACACACAAAGGCAGTGGACCTATCAATTGTGGTAAAGCTAAATAAGTAGGGTATCGAACACAGGGAACGAGAAATTAAAACTAAAAACTAATTTTATCTAAATTAATTAATAAGTAGGGGTTTTCTCTAGTTTTACAAGACTAGAAACTTACTAACTATCACTTAATCTAAAAACTAGGAAAGCAAAGAACTATCTAGATTCAATAATGGGAAGGAACCTCTGTTTAGTTCAACTCAATTGATCATATGGTTGATTTCATGGTAATAGTGCAATGGATTAATTCTTTTATTGGCTACCGACTCTAATGATTAGCTTCGCGTTCACTACACTAACCCTTACTGAAATAACTAACTCAAACAGTGATCAGTTGTCTAACTTAATTAAATTCACTAGATTAATTATTCGGGTTAATTTAGACTTGCAATAATTAACTAATTTGGTCCTTTAGTTAATTTCTTGTTGATGGTCATCAAACAAGCTCACACATGAATTTACTTAACTTTCTTATTAATTCTAGTTTCATGTTCATTAATCCTAGACATATGATGAAGTGGTCACGTAAACATATGAGGTTGATAATCAAAAGATGTTCATACTATTTAATTACCTTCCTATTAACAGAAAGTTAATTATCATTCACACACAACGTTCTTTAGCAAGCTAAAATAACAAAAATCACCAACATTAAATTAATCATACCAATAATCAAACCATAGCATCAATTTTGTATCCCCAAACAGAAGTTTAAGTGTTTTAGCTCATAATTAAGGTAAATAACAGCTAACAAACAAATTCTAAGTGTTTAGCCATAATGGAAAACAAAAGATTAAGTAGAATGATGAAAATTGCCTTAAATCTCCTTCGTAATTGAATTCTAGGTTGTATCTTCATTCTCTGGGGTTTTTTTTGGCTCTTCAATCGCAGCTAACCTCTCCAAAATGGTTCCAGAATTCCCCCTCATCGTTCTGAGAAGTAATCTTTATATATGCAAAACGACTAGTCGAGTCAGGTGCCGACTCGCCGAGTCCATCTCTCAATTCTCGTATGCGATAAGTCTCTGGGTCTCCGAGTCTCTATATTCTCGAATATTCGCTCGGACTCGCCGAGTAGTCAACCCTACTCGCCGAGTAGGTGTTGTTTTTAGTGTTTTTCTTCTTTGTTCAATTCCCGAGCTCTCAACCGCTTCTCCCGCTTCTTTTTTCTTCCGAGCTTCACTTTTGGACTGAAATATAATTCAAACACTTTTAAGTACCTTTTGTCCATGAAATGCAATAAATTAGGTAATAAATGATAAAAATCTATACTTATTATGAGGCTAAATATGCAAATATCAACGACAATGCCACAAAGATGCTTTATCCATACTATTGGAACAATCTATACACAACACATCATTTCCTAGGTTATCGACAACCATAACAGTTTCATAAATTGCATTACAAGGCATTGCTTCAAAGTATAAAACACCATTTAGATAAGCATAAATAGAACCATTCATATTATTAAACGAATATCAAAATACTTGTCTAAACAAACCATGAAATGAAATGATGTTTCTTGCCATATCTGGCGAGTAGCAAAAATTATTTAAATCTAGACCTAATCCATTACTAAGCACTAAAGAATATACTCCAATCTTGGGGACAGGTGACGATCTTCTGTTTCCCATGATTAGATTTATTCTTCCTTGCTCCCCATCTCTATCTCTTCTTAGTCCCTACAAATCAGAACAAATGTGGTAACCACATCCTGTATCAAGAACCCAAGAAGTAGTGTGATATGAATTACTAGATTTAATTGTGTATATACCTGCAAAAGATGGCTTAGTCTTTCCATCCTTGATGGCTTGCAAACATTCTGGGCAGCTTCTCTTCCAATGCCCTATCTTGTGGCAATGATGGCACTCTGCCTCCTTCGGGTTAGGGTTAGGCTTAGCGGGATCAACCTTGGTCCCACTAGAAGAAGAACCATCTTGGGACTTTCCCTTGCGGTGGCTCTTTAACGGAGCTTTCCTCTTCTTGCCCTTTCCCTGCCCTATAGCCAAAACAGGAGCAGCAGTTGGTGCTGGAGATGGTGCAGCAGACTTGTCCTTAAGGTTGCTCTCAGCAGTCCTAAGGAGTCCTTGGAGTTTTCTTAGGGTGACCTCTTCCTTGTTCATGTGGTAGGTCATCCTAAATTGGTTGTAGCATGAAGGCAAGGAATGAAGAACAATGTAGATGGCCAAATCCTCCCCAAAGCTAACATTTAACTTGCGAAGACGATCAACATATTGTTGCATCTTTTGCACGTGCACAATCAATGATTCTCCATTTCCCATCTTAGCGGTTATCATGTTAGTGATGATCTCGTAGCGCTCTTGCCTCGCGCTTTGGTGATACCTCTCCATCAAGTCTTAATGCATTTCATACGTATACATGTCCTCATAGGACTTTTGGAATTCTTGGTTCATAGTGGCTATCATGATGCAATGGACTTTCGTTGCATCACGTTCGTGTGTCTCAAAGACAACCATCTCTTCGGGAGTAGCGATTTCCGGGTTGACCTTCTCGAGCTTTTCGTCGAGGACATACTCTTTGTCCTCGTAGCGTGCAATTGTGTGAATGTATCTTATCCATTCGCTAAAGTTCGTACCATCGAAGGTCACCTTTTATCAAAGACTCGTTAGCGTGAATGAGTTAGCAGCAGCGTTGTTTGCGTTCGACATCTACAAATAGAAAGGACAAAGTTTGATTAGAATTGGATCCCTAATTAAACACCCAAAATGAAAAATTAGGGCTAGGACCCAACAAAATTATTTACATATTAGAAAAGGGATGTCGTAATCCAATCATGCAAATAATTTGGAGGTAAGTGAATGACGATTCACTAATTCTTCACCATGAAAACATAACCTTAAGTTTTATTGAGAATTCCTAGATTTTAGAGATTCATTGAACCTTTCAATGGCATGTTTAAATCTCGATATGCCCCCTAGTTTGTGACTGGGATACTGAGGATCACAAAGCGGGTGTGAATTACCATGCAAATCTACATGGTGCCTTCATTGTTACAATCATCTATTCGATGTGCCGGTAGGCCACACACGCTCCATCAAACTATGATAAACAATGAATCACCCTTTGCCACCTTATAGACCGGCTTCGTGAATGAGGCCTACTAACGGTAAGACTAGCATATTTTAACTCATACATATATATATATATATATATATATATATATATATATATATATATATATATATATATATATATATATATATATATATATATATATATATTAAGCTTGTAATCATATAATAGTATAGGGTTGAATTTTAACTTGTAAAATTCTAGGGTTTGAAATTTAAATTATTCAAATTAAACTTTTAATCACAAAACTTAAATTTCAAAACTTGAGGACAAGTTTTAAACTTTTCAAAACATAAGGATCAAAAAGCAAATAATGTAAATCAACAATTAAATTATCTCAATTTGATCTTATTCAATATTACTTGCAAAATAATTAACCAATTCAATTCAAATAATCAATTATTATCACATAAGGAAATTATTATTCAACTAATTGGTAATTATCTTTTGTTTGGTCAAGAATATACTCATATATATGGTTAAAATCGGATTTTAATGACCAAAAACTGTTAAGGCAAGTTTCCTCAAGTAAAACAACAAGAAATCCCGAAACTCCCTCTTTCTGACGCTTGAACTCGCCGAGTAACCACTATGGACTCGCCGAGCCCACAGTGAAACTCGCCGAGTTCATCATGCAGAAGACCAAAAATTGAATTTTACAAGCAACAAGCAATTAACCAATGCATCAATTCAATAGAAATCAATCAAGGCTCTGATACCACTGATGGGTTTGAGCCATAAGAACTTTCCTATGGGCACATGCAAACCCTAATGCTTGGATCTAGGTTTCTCTAATTGAACATGCATCGAATCCAAGACTTACAATACTAGATCTAATGCAAACAATTGAATCAAATCATATGAAATTGGATCTAGAACAATACCTTGGATTCCTTGCTTGATACTTCTTCTTCTTGGAGCTTAGAGTCACAATTATCACTCCTCTAACGGCTTACAAACACCAACTAGCAAGAAGATGATCTTGAGAGAGAGAGAGGGGAGAGGGTGAGAAATCGGCCCTAAGGTTTCTTGCCTTGCATGAGTGCCGATTTCCCTCACCCTAGGGATCTATTTATACTATGGGATACTAGGGTTTCACCTTTAACCCTAATTGAATAACTTAGGCCCTAAGCAATCCAAGATCCTTCTAGATTCTAGGCTTGGACGAATTTAAGGTTCCCTAACCCTAAATTTCGTCCACCCCACTACCTATAAGGATACATAGCCCAAAACACAACTATCACACATTTGACAGTTTATGCCCTTTTATTCAATTAACCTCTTTAAGTTACCAAATTAATTCTTAATTAATATATGACTTATATTAATTAAATAACAATATTATTCCTTTAATATATTATTCTCATAATATATTAACAATAATATATCTTCTCTCTTAACAAATCATCCTGTCAAGTTGCTATGGTGAAGGCAACCCAAAAGGACCATGCATAACCGGGTCAAGTACTTACCAAATATAGTTACAGCCTTAGACACTAATCCAACAGTCTCCCACTTGGATAAGTCTAGTAACTATATATGCAAACACAAACCGATTTAGCAATCATAGCTCTTAAAGACGCTGTCAAATCTAATCTTATCAATCTCTTGTCCTTTAGATAAGGGATTGTACAGTCCTCTGTTTAGATATTATGCTGACAATCTTGTGGAACTTATTGTCCAGCATTTTGGTTTCTCGATCTCAGATTCATTCGACATAGAACTTAATTGAACACATCAATTCAGTCCTGACCGAGCCAGACACATAAGTCAAATCAAATCATCGAGCGGCCGTGATATCGCTTTTACCCTCTCAGAATAAAAGTAACAGATAAACTTCGACTTATATGCATTTACTTATCGACTAACCAACTATACACAACAATGCGTTTTATGACATCAATTTACTGATGCGGTTTCGCATCATCAATGTACAACCAATTAGTAAATAATAAACCATATATCTAGGTTTTAAGACCACATGCTATTATCGCCTTGCGATCACTCGTGTCACATTCCAAAAGTGATTCCAGCAAGCACGAGTTTATTCCAATGCTCAAAACTTGTTCATAAGCACTCATGAACATTGCAGCAAACCTTTGCTATGTCTAATACCATTTAGACAATCTACACACCAATTCACGACAATCTTCATTCATACCTACTTCCAACATATGAACGATTGTGGACCATTCGAATAATTCGATTATTCTTAATAACTTAATTATTCAAAAAGTCAAAACATGCAAAGTGAAACAATAGTTTAAACAATCAACATAAGACAGTAGCTTTACTTATAAATAATACTCTTTTATTTAATCATCAAATGTCAATTACATTTATCTATTACACGTTTCAAAACTATCTAATCTAAACTAATATCGTCTTTCAGCCCAATGCTCCTAGCATGCTGCAAATGCTTAACCCTACTCAGTCCCTTCGTAAGCGGATCTGCTGGATTATCCTCTGACGATACCCTTTTCACTACGAGGTGTCCTTCTTCTACTCGATGTCTAATAAAGTGATATTTTCTGTCGATATGCCAAGATCTACCATGATCCCTGGGTTCCTTGGTCAAGGAAACCGCTCCCTCATTATCACAAAAAATTTCCATAGGCTCCTTTATCGCAGGCACAACTCCAAGATCACCAATGAAGTTCTTCAACCACATCGCCTCCTTTTATGCTTTGCTTGCTGCAATATACTCTGATTCGCACGTTGAATCAGCTACAGTTTCCTGTTTGGAACTTTTCCAAGTTACTGCTCCTCCATTAAGGGTAAAGACCCATCCCGACCGCGAACGGTAGTTGTCCCTGTCGGTCTGGAAACTGGCGTCACTATACCCTCGCACCTTCAAGTCATCACTCCCCCCGAGGACTAGAAACCATTCCTTGGTCCTCCGAAGGTACTTAAGAATGTTCTTGACCGCAATCCAATGCGCTCTACCAGGATTCCCTTGATATCTATTGATCATGCTCAAATCAAAGGTTCGATTATGCCTTTCTGCCACACCATTCAACTGCGGTGTCCTAGGTGGCGTCAATTGCGAAACTATTCCACATTCCTTGAGATAGTCGTAGAATTCAAGACTTAGGTACTCTCCTCCTCGATCGGATCGAAGCATCTTGATTTTCCTGCCCAATTGATTCTCTACTTCATTCTTGAACTCTTTGAACTTTTTCAAACGTTTCAGACTTGTGCTTGATTAAGTAGATATACCCATATCTACTATAATCATCGGTGAAAGTCACGTAGAAGCGGTTTCCATCCTTTGTGGTGGACCTAAAGGGCCCACATACATCGGTATGTATGAGATCCAATAAACCCTCACCCCTCTCATAAGTGCCAGTGAAGGGTGTTTTGGTCATCTTTCTAAGTAAACAAGATTCGCACGTGTCATCTTCCCTAAGATCGAATGACTCCAACACTCCATCCTTTTGGAGTTGGGCTATGCGCTTCTTGTTGACATGTCCGAGACGACTTATGTGTGTAAAACTCAACTAGTTTTAAACCTACTTTTTTTTAATAAAAATAAACACACAAAGGCAGTGGACCTATCAATTGTGGTAAAGCTAAATAAGTAGGATATCGAACACAGGGAATGGTAAATTAAAACTAAAAACTAATTTTATCTAAATTAATTAATAAGTAGGGGTTTTCTCTAGTTTTACAAGACTAGAAACTTACTAACTATCACTTAATCTAAAAACTAGGAAAGCAAAGAACTATCTAGATTCAATAATGGGAAGGAACTTCTGTTTAGTTCAACTCAATTGATCTTATGGTTGATTTCATGGTAATAGTGCAATGGATTAATTCTTTTATTGGCTACCGACTCTAATGATTAGCTTCCCGTTCAATACACTAACCCTTAGTGAAATAACTAACTCAAACAGTGATTAGTTGTCTAACTTAATTAAATTCACTAGATTAATTATTCGGGTTAATTTAGACTTGCAATAATTAACTAATTTGGTCCTTTAGTTAATTTCTGGTTGATGGTCATCAAACAAGCTCACACATGAATTTACTTAACTTTCTTATTAATTCTAGTTTCATGTTCATTAATCCTAGACATATGATGAAGTGGTCACGTAAACATAAGAGGTTGATAATCAAAAGATGTTCATACTATTTAATTACCTTCCTATTAACAGAAAGTTAATTATCATTCACACACAAGGTTCTTTAGCAAGTTAAAATAACAAAAATCACCATCATTAAATTAATCCTACCAATAATCAAACCATAATATCAATTTTGTATCCCCAAACAGAAGTTTAAGAGTTTTAGCTCATAATTAAGGTAAATAACAGCAAACAAACAAATTCTAAGTGTTTAGCCATAATGGAAAACAAAAGATTAAGTAGAATGATGAAAATTGCCTTAAATCTCCTTCGTAATTGAATTCTAGGTTGGATCTTCGTTCTCTAGGGTTTTTCTGGCTCTTCAATCGCAGCTAACCTCTCCAGAATGGTTCCAGAATCCCCCCTCATCGTTCTGAGAAGTTATCTTTATATATGCGAAACGGCTCGTCGAGTCAGGTGCCGACTCGCCGAGTCCATCTCTCAATCCCTGTATGCGATAAGTCTCTGGGTCTCCGAGTCTTTATCTTCTCGAATATTCGCTCGGACTCGCCGAGTAGTCGACCCTACTCGCCGAGTAGGTGTTGTTTTTAGTGTTTTTCTTCTTTGTTCAATTCCCTAGCTCTCAACCGCTTCTCCCGCTTCCTTTTGCTTCCGAGCTTCACTTTTGGACTGAAAATATAGTTCAAACACTTTTACGTACCTTTTGTCCATGAAATGCAATAAACTAGCTAATAAATGATAAAAGTCTATACTTATTATGAGGCTAAATATGAAAATATGAAAATACCCCACAATTGACTTTTGCTTGCCCCCAAGCAAAACTGAATTTTAACACATTAGAACCATATATGACAACTCCAATCTAACCCAGCCATTATGCCAAGACCGCAACGCATGCATTTGTGTCTAAAATTTTCCTAAATACCCCCATACTCTAAATACTCACAATCCTCATAAACATTCGCCCACTCACCCCGAACTATGCTCATTTTATGCATCCCTTCGAATCCATCCTCAGAAAACCTTTTAACCTCATGGTATTTTTGGTTGAGCAACCCAAATTATCTAGATAATTACAATTTATGATACCATATTTGGAGCTCTTTGGAATTCTTCATTTCTTTGGTGTTTGATCTTTGATCTCTTTGAATTCACAACTTTGTTGTTTTATTTTTGGTATCTTCAACTTTTTGCACTTCTTTGGAATTTTTGATCTTCTAATTTCATATTTGACTTTGATGCTCCAAAAATTCTTCAAACTTTTCTTGTAATTTTCTCTCTCTTTTTTTGTAACATGTACCTCACTTTTTTCACTCAAAACTCTACATGCTTAAGCAGGGGCGCTCAACTATCACACATTTGACAATTTATGCCCCTTTATTCAATTAACCTCTTTAAGTCACCAAATTAATTCTTAATTAATATATGACTTATATTAATTAAATAACAATATTATTCCTTTAATATATTATTCTCATAATATATTAACAATAATATCTCTTCTCTCTTAACAAATCATCCTGTCAAGTTGATATGGTGAAGCCAACCTAAAAGGACCATGCATAACCGGGTCAAGTACTTACCAAATATAGTTACAGCCTTAGACACTAATCCAACATCATGTGCCCAGGGCAAACATCACAGAAAACCGCATTTGACAAAACAAGTTAACTCAATCAGTCAGGCGCTCCAATTGTTGCACATGGACTTATTTGGCCCGGTCAATGTCCTAAGCATCAACATAAATTCATACTGTCTAGTTGTGATAGATGATTTTTCGCGTTTTATGTAGGTCTTCTTCGTATCCAACAAAGTTGGGATTGCTGATCTGATCAAGAAGTTTATTGTGATGATTGAGAATCAAACAAACCACCGCGTAAAGGCGCTATGAACTGATAATGGAACAGAATTCAAGAATGCAGTTCTTGATCACTTTTGCGTAGAAAAAGGAATTGTGCGTCAATATAGTTCCGTTTGCACACCCCAACAAAATGGTGTTGCTGAGCGAAGAAATCGAACGCTGCAAGATGCTGCAAGGACAATGCTCTGTGATTCTAAGCTTCCTGTCTTCTTTTGGGCTGAGGTGATCAACACTGCATGCTATGTTCAAAATCGTGTCCTAATCAACAAAGCCCAGATGAAGACTCCGTATGAAATTTTATATGGACACAAGCCATCAGTCAGCCACTTTCGAGTATTTGGTTGCCGTTGCACCCTTCTTCACCTGGAGTCCAACCCTAAATTTAATGCCAAAGCTAATGACTGTTATTTCGTGGGGTATGCTGCTCGCACTGGATATAGAGTCTACAACAAGAAGACAAAGCAAATTGTGGAATCCTTTGATGTGCGCCGGTTGGAGGAGAATGAAACGGATGCTTGAGTGGGTCCTGATTGGTTGTTCGATTACACATCATTATTCAAATCTTTTTGTGTGTCATCTGATGATCCATCTGGTTCTACTTCTAGCTTGAAGAATGTAATTGAAGATGAAGATGAAGAGGTTGTTTACATACCGCCAATGGTTTCTTCTATTAATCCTTCGGTGGAGTCATATGTTCCAATTGCTTCTCCAGAATCTTTAAATCTACAAATTGCTCCAGATGTTGATACTACACTTCTTACTCCTGTTGAAAGAGAGTTCATGACCAGAGATGATTCCGCTTTTACTCAAACTTTTATGGAACTACTCTTTCTTGAATAAATTGCTGATGAGTTTGTGGCAAATCCAACTAATGAGACTGATTCGTTTGCAGTGGATTCCTCAACAAATGATGGAGCTATCAACATTCATAATATTCCCGTTTCACTCCATGATATCAGCCAGGAGATCCCCTCCTGTATTCAACGCAATCATCCGATCGAGAATGTCATTGGCCAGCTGGGCGATGGTGTGAAAACAAGAAGTCAGAGTGGAGATGTCAATACATGTTTCTATTCTTCCTTTATCTCTCAAATTGAGCCAAAGAATGTAGAAATGGCTTTGAATGAGCCCAGCTGGGTAGATGCTATGAATGAAGAGTTGAATTAATTTGAAAAGCTTGGGGTTTGGATGCTGGTTGAGTTACCCAAGGGCAAGAAGTCTCTTGACACACGTTGGGTCTTTCGTAATAAGCAGGATGATTCAGGGATAATTGTACGGAATAAGGCTAGGTTGGTTGTTCGTGGATTTAGACAGATCGAGGGTCTTGATTACACTGAAGTCTATGCTCCAGTGGCTCGCTTGGAGGCTATCCGTATCTTCCTTGCTTACGCCTCTTACACAGTATATCAGATGGACGTCAAGACTGCTTTCCTGTACGACAAGGTGAAGGAAGAAATCTATGTTTATCAACCCCTGGGTTCGTGAACTCGAAGTTTCCCAACCATATCTACAAGTTAGACAAGACTATGTATGGACTGCATCAAGCTCCTAGAGCATGGTATGCGACTCTCACAAAGCATTTGCTCGAACATGGCTACTCGCGAGGCATAATCGACCAAACCTTGTTCATAAAGCATGCTGGTGCGGATCAAATCCTGGTATAGATCTATCTCGACGACATCATCTTCGGATCTACATGTCCACATATGTGCAAAGAGTTTGAAGGCGTTATGAAAAAGAGGTTTTAGATGAGTTCGTTGGGTGAAATGACCATGTTTTTGGGGCTTCAGGTCCAACAGAAGTCAACCGGAATCTTGCTCCATCAAGCCAAATATGTGGAGGATATACTTGAGAAGTTTGGGTTTCAGGAAGCAAAACCTGCATTGACACCAATGGCTGAGAGACTACTGCTGACTCCAGATACTGATGGAGAATGTGTAGATCAAACTCACTACAGATCAATGATCGGTTTGTTAATGTATCTAACTGCAAGACGACCAAACATCATGTTTGCAGTTTGTCAATGCGCACGTTCTCAGGCTAATCCTAAACTTTCACATCTTATTGCTGTCAAAAGAATCTTTCGGTATATCAAAGGCAGTCCTAAGTTGGGTCTTTGGTATCCGAAAAATCCAGAATTTGATTTATATGCTTTTGCTGACAATAATTATGGAGGCTGTGAGCTTGATAGGAAATCTACATCAGGAGGGTGTCAATTCCTTGGTGACCGGCTGATGTCGTGACAATGCAAGAAACAACACACTCTCTCAACTTAACAGCAGAAGCTGAATACGTTGCTGCCTCTGCTTGTTGCTCTCAAGTTATATGGATCCAACATCATTTGTTGGATTACGATTTAAACTATCTAGAAACACCTATATTTTGCAATAATGAGGTTGCTATTCAGATTGCTAAAAATCCAGTCCAGCACTCAAAAACCAAGCATATCGACATCAAAATTTATTTTAATCAGAGATTGTTATGAGCGATCGCTCATTCGGCTGGAACAGGTTCCCACTGCTAATAATGTGGTGGATATGTTCACAAAGCCATTTAACAAAGCTCGATTCGATGTGCTGGTGAACCTTTTAAAAATGATACGTTTTGAGGATTAATTTTTGTTTAATGTTAGTTTAAATTTGCGCATTTTAGTTTCATTCTCACCCATGCACAAATTTAGGGGGAGAAATAAACAAAATCCAAACAAAAAATTGAAAATTTTCAAAAATCCAAAAACAATAAAAATTCAGAAAATCAAAAAAATATGTTGCTAAGAGTTTTGTTTGAAGGTGATGTTTGGGAAGTAATATCATCATGTGATAATAGGCAGTCAGAATCTACATAACATACCAAAGCTGAATTGTCTGGCTCTGTGTTCCATGCGCTGGTAGGCACGAAAGTTTTTAAATGAACTTAAGAAATTTAGACTTGACAAATCTTGACCTAGATAGATCCGTTTATCTTGATAATACGACGCTCGGATAGGTTGAGCAAGGAGATATAGATGGGAATCTACTTGTCATAGTAAAAGAACTTGTATCTAGAATTGTGGTTTAATTCTTCCTCGGTATGGGGATTCTGGCCTTAATTCCGGTATTGATGGGGTGACTGGGAAATTCCAATAAATTAGGTCTGTAGAAGATTATTTTCTTTCTTTCTGTCTGTTAGTCATATGTTGTCTCCTCTATGTGATCGAGAGATCCGATGTGGACTTTGTAACATATGCAAATCTGTCTTTACGCATCTTCTATCTATGCAATTCTTTCTACCTGTTAGCCATATACTGTCTCCTTTACGTGACTAACAATCCGACTTGGTACACAGTATATGCATCTTTCTTCTTCTCAATCCCTCTAAAACTTCAGTCAGTCATATGTTTCACCCTCTGCGTGATTGGAAGAGATCCGACCTGGGTGTATAGCATATGCATTCTAAATCAATATTCTTTCCTAATAATTGTTTGCTCACCCGATGTAAGGAGTATTCTGGAATTCCTTGATTATTGGGGAATATCAGGAAGCGGGAAATATATTCTAGTACACCTAAAAATTGAACACTTATAGGTTGTCTGTAGATCTCGATGCTCAATTTAGGTGGAAAACAATATCCCTGTTCGTTGTCAGATGAATGGTCCTTAGGAAGTTTATCTAGGATCATAAGATCAAAGTGTCTTGTGATTATTAGCATTATCCAAAATTTACCACAAATTTTTCGTGCTTAAGTGGACCACAATACTGGCGATCGACCAGACATTGACATGAATGTAGAAGTGCCGATAAGTGGATTAAGGCTGTCTAACAACTTTGATCCCTATATCACAAAAACAGTTGTTGGTATTAGTTAGGGTGAAACAAGTTTTTCTATTTTATTTTTATTTTTATTTTTATTTCTATTTTATTTTATTTCATTTTTTAATTTTCTAGTTTTAGAAATTAATTTTATTTTATTTTATTTTATTTTTAATTTTTTAAATTTATTTTTAAGTTTACTTTATTTTTTTGTTTATTTTAATTTTTTTTAAATTAATCCTTTGAATATATTGTTTTTAAAATAAAGGGAGAGTTTATTGGAGTGTTGGGTTGAATTCTAGCCCATTTTCGGGTATAAGGGAAGGTATATAAGGGTGTATGCAGTCAAACCTCCATTTCCTCCTCACCTCCTAAGTACGGCCACACACCCGAGCATATCTCTCTCTCTCTCTCTCTCTCCTGAAAATCTCAAAAACTCTTTCTTTCTTGAAATTAACCACTCATCCGTGCAGGTATCACCTAATCGACTCTCAAAATGGTGCTCTAAGGCTTAATCGACTGTGAATCAATGGCTAATTGAAGGAAAATGGGATGTTAAGACGAGGACGGCCGGGCCGCACACGCGTGTTTGGCCGCACACTCCGTGTGCGGCCGCACACTTCGTGTACGGTTGAACTTCGGTGTACGTCTGTACACTCCTAATTGCCCTTAAAAATTGAGATTAAGCCTATGAATGTTTAATATAGCTTATTAATGGGATATACTTGATGATCATTGATAAATTTCTTTTCTTTTTAGTTCAGCATGTCAGGGCTTGAATTCGCAAAGGTTCACAACTTGGCCATTTTCCTTGATGATCCTCCAGCGGCTCACTCAGAATTTCAATTTATAGTCAATGGATTAAGAAGATGTTGCTTGTTGACTACTTTCACCACATGCCCAGTTATTTACTAACTATTGATTAAAAACTTCTGGAACAACGCGGCTGTGAAGAAGGATAATCAGGGAGCAAAGTATCTTGAAGCTTCTATACAAGGAAAGAAAGTGTTGGTTACTGAAGAAATCATTCGAGAAGCTCTGCAGATCGGTGATAAGCGTGAATTTCTGAAGGAAATTGAACTTGACCAAACACAAGAAGTTCTAGACCAAATGGGTTATGAAGGAAGTTTTCCACCCACTCACAAGAAGCTATTGCCGCCTTGTTGGAAATATCTAGCTCATGCATTCGTGAGCTGCATCTCAGGTCGAAAATCAGGTGCGAATGAAATACCTTTGGTCAACACTGGTGCAATTGCCGCTTTAGCCTCTGGAGTAGACTTCAACTTCTCAAAGTTTATCTTGCATGAGATGATTTTGAATGTTGAAGGAAACAAAAGGGACAAGTTTCTCATGTATCCAAGATTCATTCAACTGATCCTAAATGTCAAGCATCCTGAGATTGAAAGAGGAGGAGAGACCTTGGACATTAAGTCTGTTGGCTCAAGTACTTTTGGATTAATGAAATAGAACCGATCGGGAAAGCTTAACTTTGAAGAAAAATATCCACTGATCAGATTTGGAATATTTGCGGAAGAGAGTGATGAGTCTGAATCCGATGGCCTTTCTTGTCCGACGGAAACCGAGGAAGGTCGTGTCTCTCCTATGGCAATTGTGGTAGAGGAGCATGACCAGCTATAAAATTGGGAAGTTGAGAGTAATTTTGATCAAGAGGGAGATAATGGAGAGAATGATGGAAATGGTGATTTTCTCCATGATATGGATTTCACAGGCATCAACAATGTAGACCTTCCCCTTAACTTTGATTTTGAAGAAGAAGGTGACTTTGACACAAGTCTGGATTTCACTGACAGGTTCTTTGATAAATTCGATGAAGTTGCTCAATATGCAACTGAGAATAGGGCTGCTAAGGAGACTCTTCAAACTATGCCTCCTTTATCTAAATCAATGGAAGAAACTTCATGCCAACAGGATGCAGCATCGGGGATTTCTCCCCTTGATTCTGCTATTCCTACATCAATATCATCTTCAAGTAACCCGACACAGACACAGACCAATCTGCTTCCTGTAAAAAGAAGGCATCAAAATTCGAGTGTAACAGCCCGGAATTTCAGGTATTGCTTTAAAACTATTTTTGGGGGCATTTTAGGAAGGGACTCGGCGAGTTGGAGCCAGACTCGCCGAGTAGGACCGCAGACTTGGTCGCGGGTTCGCGACTGGACTCGACGAGTCCAGATATGGACTCGGCGAGTCGACGCTGTTCAGCAGAAACCCTAGCCGTTTGGTTTTGGATCGTATATAACGCCTCTTAGGCCGTCATTGTCCGTCTTTTGGCCGATTGAGAAGAACCCTAATCGTTGTGGACGTCTAGAGCAGGAGAGAAAGCTATTGGAACTTGGAGGAACTTGTTAGGCAAGAAGAAGAAGAGTTTGGCCAAAGGAATATCAAGGAGGATCGAGTCCTGAGGTTTGGGGACACAGAGAGTGCGTTTTCAGGTAATACTCGGACCATTTCTGTTATTTTGATGTGTATACGAATCTAGGGTTTATGAAACCCATTTAGTGATTAGATGGGTTATTATGTTATTACCCAGACGTTTATACCCCAGTAATAAGATGTTTAGAAGTCCAGAAAGTCCCATGATTGTATATCTCGGGACCATACGTATTTCAGGAAGCAGTTGCTCGTCTGCATGGCATGGACTCGCCGAGTCCAATGATCAGACTCGGCGAGTAACTTGAAGATTTACTGGGACTCGCCGAGTTGTTCTTCAGACTCGGCGAGTAGCTTGAAGATTCACTGGGACTCGCCGAGTTGTTCTTCAGACTCGGCGAGTGGAGTCGGGGTGGCCCCGCGATTCTTCCACGTGGATCTCGTCGAGTCAAGGGGGATACTCGACGAGTAGAAAGGGAACAACAGGGAAAGTTGGGGAGGACGTCTAGACTCGTCGAGTCGCCTTTGCACTCGACGAGTCCGGTCAAGTTGACCGTTGACCAGAGTTGACCTGCATGTAATTTCTTAGGGTCAGTTGTCTTGGATGATAAGAGTATTAATAAGGGTATATGGTATTATAGGGAGTCTGCAGATCGGCGGATCGAGTGCGAGTGGTTTCAAGAGTTGATAGTTTTCATTACCACGAGGTGAGTCTTCTCACTATACTACACCCGGAAGGGTTTGACTGTGAGACCGGAAGGTCGAATATGATATGTGTTATTTATGCTATAAATAGAAAGGTAGTTGCTATGCATGATATGTATGTTTATACGGGCCGGAAGGCGATATGTTATGTGACAGAAAGGTCAGGTATGATGTATGATATATGTGCTATGTGTGCTAGATTAAATGTATTATGTGTCATAAATGTTATGGGCCGGAAGGCAATATGTTATGGGCCGGAAGGCAATATGTTACGGGCCGGAAGGCAATATGTTATGGGCCGGAAGGCAATGTGTTACGGGCCGGAAGGCAATATGTTATGGGCCGGAAGGCGATTATGTTACGGGCCGGAAGGCAATGTATTGTGGACCGGAAGGTCAGGGCCTGGAAAGGCGTATATGTGTAAGTCGTATACTGGGGAACTCACTAAGAATTTATGCTTACAAGTTGTTATGTATGTGTTTCAGGTACTAGTGAGGACCGTGGGAAGGCGCCGGCATGATGCATACACACTGCTGCTATTTGAGATCTTGGGAATTTTATATATGTATTTGATATGAATCATGGAATAAATGCTATTGGTTGAGTAAAATCACTTTATTTTAAATGAAAAATTTGTTTGAAAATTTGCGTTGTTACAATTGGTATCAGAGCCTTGGTTTGAGGGATTCGGGTGTACCTTCGGGTGTAACTGAACTCAAACCGAGGATTTGAGGAAAAATCTTTTAAAAATAATAAAGACATAAATTTTTATAAATGGTAAAGTGGTAAACAAGAACGGACCAGTGTGTACGATCAGCCAGCGCCCGAACGGTAAAGATCCCCAGAATACCTTACAATGTTATGTTATGCACTGAATTATGAATTGTTATGCGTGCTAGAAGACTAGGTATACATGATAGGACTAGAATGGCCTATTTTGTGATGCCTTAGTCTAGAGAGATTACTTATATGAGATATTCGGTAGCGTGCAAGTAGATAGTGCATACTAGAAGTAGAGTACTCATTATTCGGGGTTTGGGGAGGAAGATTTGGGACGAATACTGATACGGTGTGGTCGGTAGTATTGGGCCCGTACTACCAAAGGCACCAGGTCGGTGGAAGACCCAAGTAAGAATCCCTGGATATCGGAGACTGAGTAGGGTTGCGTTATCGAGTACAATAGTACTTGATGGAGTCTCTGATAATTTTATGTTGTATTTCAGAGACATCATGGTTACCACACGTCATGGGGCGAGTTCGAGCACCGTCAGTGACGAGGATATTCGTCAGATGATCCAGGAGGAGGTAGCTGCAGCGATCCGGGCCGAGATCCCGGAGATGTTTGGGTCTATTAAGACCACATTGATGGAGACGTTCAAGGAGCGGTACGCCGCACTGACTGATGCTGCAGCCGCTGCCGCTACCGCAGCTGTGGCCGCTGCCAGGCCGCAGGGGGGCGATTCGTTGTTGTTCCGGGAATTCAGCAACACGAAACCCCCTGAGTTCGATGGGACGCAGGACCCGATTGCTGCGATGAGGTGGATCGCCGACATTGAGGGATGCTTCTACACTTGCTCATGCCCGGAGCATCTGAGGGTACGGTTCGCCTTGAACCAGTTCCGTCTAGGAGCGAAGGATTGGTGGAAGTTCGTGACGGCGAACTTCACTCTGGCGGAGATTACAGCGGTGACATGGGAGAGGTTTACTGAGATGTTCAGGGACGAGTATGTTCCCCCAGTGGAGAGGGAATGGTTGATTCAGGAGTTCTTGACCCTTAAGCAAGGTACTGATTCCGTTGCGGTGGTCACACGGAAGTTTCACGAGAGGGCGATGTTCTGCCCAGAGCTGGTGTCTTCGGAGCAGTCACGGATGAGCCGGTATTTAGGCATTTTGAGGAGGGATATCCGGGAGTTTGTGTCAAACTCCACCTATCGTACTTTCACTGAGCTTCAGGCGAACGCCAGGAAGCGCGAGATCGAGTTGGAGACCCAGGCCAGGCAGGAGGCCGAGTCTCGGCAGGTGGATCGGCGGCCGGCTCAGTCTCAGCCGGCAGCCAAGCGGATCAAGTCCGCTGATTCGAGGATGGGAGGTCCGAAGGGCCGCACTTGCGGAAAGTGCGGCAAGCGTCATGAGGGGGCGTGTCGAGCTGGTGGTTGTTACAAGTGTGGTAAGGAGGGACACATTGCCAGGGATTGCCCTAAGGGGTTTATGGTTTGCTTTCACTACAACCAGACAGGCCATCGGAAGGCCGAGTGCCCGCAGCTTCGTCAGGGATCTACACCGACTACCAGGACTACTGAGACCCGACCGGCGAAGGTCGAGGCCCCGAGGGCTCGCGGGAGAGCCTTTCAGCTGACTGCGGAGGAGGTCCGCGCTGCGCCCGATGTTGTGGCAGGTATGCTGTAATTCACGTATTTACTTTAAAGTCGAAATGTTATGCTTATGCTAATGTATGTGTAGGTACTTTTCTTGTGAACTCTATGCCTGCTCTAGTGTTATTTGATTCGGGTGCGAGTAGATCCTTTGTATCTTTAGCTTTTAGTCAGCATATCAGCATTAGTCGTGAGCCGTTAAGTCGGCCTCTGAGCGTTTCTATAGCGGCCGAGAGGGTGGTTTGTGCCACGGAGGTTCTTCGGGGATGCGTACTAGAGATTTTCGGGGTTGCGTTTCCGATTGACCTAATTCCTATTGCGATGGGGGATGTCTGTGTCATCGTGGGCATGGACTGGTTGAGCCGATTCAGCGTTGTCATCGACTGTGAGCGCCAGCTGGTGACTATACGAGACCCTAGTGGGGGAGTTCTTACGGTATACGGCGAGGGTACCCGTTCAGGATCAGCTTTTTGTTCGGCCGCTAGGGCGAGGCAATGCCTACAGCAGGGATGTAAAGGTTTTGTGGCGTATGTGATGGATACGCGGGAGGCTTCCGAGAGACCGAGGACAGTGGAGGAGGTTCCAGTGGTGCGTGAGTTTCCAGATGTTTTTCCCGAGGAGTTGTCGGGAGTACCTCCTGCGAGGCAAGTGGAGTTTGGTATCGATCTGATTCCGGGGGCTGCGCCTATTGCGAAGGTGCCTTATCGTCTTGCACCTCCAGAGATGCAAGAGTTGTCCTCGCAACTCCAGGAGTTGCTGGGGAAGGGATTTATTCGGCCGAGTAGCTCGCCATGGGGAGCACCGATTCTGTTCGTCAAGAAGAAGGATGGTTCACACCGGATGTGTATTGATTACCGGGAGTTGAACAAGGTGACGGTCAAGAACCGCTATCCGTTACCGAGGATCGATGATCTATTCGATCAGTTGCAAGGGGCATCTTGGTTTTCCAAGATCGATTTGAGATCAGGGTACCATCAGGTAAGAGTACGGGATGAGGACGTTCAGAAGACAGCATTCAGGACGCGGTATGGGCATTATGAGTTCGTGGTGATGCCTTTCGGGCTCACCAATGCCCCGACAGTGTTCATGGACCTCATGAACAGGGTATGCAGGCCGATGCTGGATCGGTCTGTGATTGTATTTATCGACGACATCCTAGTGTATTCGCGAACTAGAGAACAGCATGAGGGACATTTGAGAGAGGTCCTTGAGGTACTGAGGTCGGAGAAGCTATATGCAAAATTCTCCAAATGTGACTTCTGGTTGCGGGAGGTCCAATTTCTTGGATATGTTGTTAATCAGTCAGGGATATTGGTCGATCCGGCCAAGGTGGAAGCAGTGATGAGTTGGGAAGCACCGAAGTCACCTTCCGAGATCAGGAGTTTCCTTGGGTTGGTGGGGTACTATCGGAGGTTTATTAGGGACTTCTCCAAGATCGTAGTACCGCTCACCAGATTGACCCGGAAGGGTGTTACATTCTCATGGGGACCCGAGCAACAGACTTCCTTCGAGACACTACGCCAGAGACTGTGCGAAGCCCCGGTATTAGCCCTCCCGGAAGGGATGGAAGATTTTGTTGTATATTGCGACGCATCGATTTCGGGACTGGGTGCAGTGTTGATGCAGAGGGTCCATGTGATAGCTTATGCATCGAGGCAATTAAAGCCTCACGAGGCGAGATATCCCACGCATGACTTGGAGTTGGGGGCAGTAGTGTTCGCTCTCAAGATTTGGCGTCACTACCTGTATGGGGTTCGTTGTACTATATACACGGACCATAAGAGTTTGAAGTATTTGATGGATCAAACCAACCTAAATATGCGTCAGAGGAGATGGTTGGACGTGGTTAACGATTATGACTGTGAGATCCTATACCACCCAGGCAAGGCTAATGTGGTAGCCGATGCATTGAGTCGTAGGGCGGAGAGCACTCCATTGCGAGATGTATGTCTGAGACTGACGGTGATGACTCCGGTATTGGATGCTATTCGTGGGGCGCAGGCCGAGGTTGTGAGATCCGAGATGCAGAAGAAAGAGCGGGTCGTTGGGTTAATTTCAGAGTTCGTTAAGGATGGACGAGGACTTCTGACGTTTCAAGGTCGGATTTGGGTACCATTCGTGGGCGGTACGCGTACTACTTTGATGGAGGAGGCTCATAGATCGAAATTCTCGATCCATCCCGGTGCTACGAAGATGTATTTGGACTTGAGGAAGGAATATTGGTGGCCTTGTATGAAGAGAGACGTCGCATGGTTCGTTGAGAGGTGTTTGACCTGCCGTAGGGTTAAGGCCGAGCACCAGAGACCGCATGGTAAGTTGCAGCCCTTGGAGATTCCCGAGTGGAAGTGGGAACAGATTACTATGGATTTCATCACCAAATTGCCGAGAACTGCCAGGGGAGTCGATGCAATTTGGGTGATTGTGGATAGATTGACGAAGAGTGCACACTTCCTTGCCATTAGCGAGAGTTCATCAGCGGAGAAGTTGGCAGAGTTATACGTGAGAGAGGTAATATCTCGGCATGGAGTGCCGATCTCGATTGTTTCAGACAGTGATGTACG
Source organism: Lactuca sativa (assembly GCF_002870075.4). Classification (NCBI taxonomy): domain Eukaryota; kingdom Viridiplantae; phylum Streptophyta; class Magnoliopsida; order Asterales; family Asteraceae; genus Lactuca; species Lactuca sativa. The sequence goes on from NC_056628.2 coordinate 118,880,300, forward strand.
TTTCACTTCCAGGTTCTGGAAGAAATTCCATGAGGAGCTGGGTACTAAACTACATTTTAGTACCGCATACCATCCCCAGACAGACGGTCAGAGCGAGCGGACGATTCAGACATTGGAAGACATGCTTAGAGCGTGTCTGTTAGACTTCGGGGGTAGCTGGGATGCGCATTTACCCTTGGCTGAGTTTTCCTACAACAACAGCCATCATTCGAGCATTGGTATGCCACCTTTTGAGTTGTTGTATGGTAGGAGGTGTCGGACTCCCATTTGCTAGGGAGAGGTGGGACAGAGAGTGATGGGCAGTACAGAGATCGTACTCCAAACGACAGAGCAGATTCAACAGGTTAGGCAGAGGTTATTGACCGCCCAGAGCCGACAGAAGAGTTATGCGGACAGACGCCGGTCCGAGCTTGAATTCCAGGTTGGCGACTTCGTTCTCCTGAAGGTTTCTCCTTGGAAAGGAGTGATCCGGTTCAGAAAGAGGGGCAAGTTGGGACCCCGGTTCATAGGTCCATTTCGGGTAATTGCAAGAGTAGGTCGGGTAGCTTATCGGCTAGAGTTGCCAGCAGAGTTGGGACAGATTCACAATACCTTTCACGTATCACAGTTGAGGAAGTGTATAGCCGATGAATCGGCAGTGGTTCCGTTAGAGGATATTCAGGTGGATGCGAGTCTGAATTACGCCGAGAGACCAGTAGCTATCAGGGATCGGAAGATCAAGGTTCTGCGAAACAAGGAGGTACCTCTGGTGTTGGTTCAGTGGCAACACCGGAAGGGATCGGAGATGACTTGGGAGCCGGAACGTGAGATGCGGGAGCAACATCCGGAGTTATTTGCAGAGTGAGACTTCGAGGGCGAAGTCTAGTTCTAGTGGGGGAGAGTTGTAACAGCCCGGAATTTCAGGTATTGCTTTAAAACTATTTTTGGGGGCATTTTAGGAAGGGACTCGGCGAGTTGGAGCCAGACTCGCCGAGTAGGACCGCAGACTTGGTCGCGGGTTCGCGACTGGACTCGACGAGTCCAGATATGGACTCGGCGAGTCGACGCTGTTCAGCAGAAACCCTAGCCGTTTGGTTTTGGATCGTATATAACGCCTCTTAGGCCGTCATTGTCCGTCTTTTGGCCGATTGAGAAGAACCCTAATCGTTGTGGACGTCTAGAGCAGGAGAGAAAGCTATTGGAACTTGGAGGAACTTGTTAGGCAAGAAGAAGAAGAGTTTGGCCAAAGGAATATCAAGGAGGATCGAGTCCTGAGGTTTGGGGACACAGAGAGTGCGTTTTCAGGTAATACTCGGACCATTTCTGTTATTTTGATGTGTATACGAATCTAGGGTTTATGAAACCCATTTAGTGATTAGATGGGTTATTATGTTATTACCCAGACGTTTATACCCCAGTAATAAGATGTTTAGAAGTCCAGAAAGTCCCATGATTGTATATCTCGGGACCATACGTATTTCAGGAAGCAGTTGCTCGTCTGCATGGCATGGACTCGCCGAGTCCAATGATCAGACTCGGCGAGTAACTTGAAGATTTACTGGGACTCGCCGAGTTGTTCTTCAGACTCGGCGAGTAGCTTGAAGATTCACTGGGACTCGCCGAGTTGTTCTTCAGACTCGGCGAGTGGAGTCGGGGTGGCCCCGCGATTCTTCCACGTGGATCTCGTCGAGTCAAGGGGGATACTCGACGAGTAGAAAGGGAACAACAGGGAAAGTTGGGGAGGACGTCTAGACTCGTCGAGTCGCCTTTGCACTCGACGAGTCCGGTCAAGTTGACCGTTGACCAGAGTTGACCTGCATGTAATTTCTTAGGGTCAGTTGTCTTGGATGATAAGAGTATTAATAAGGGTATATGGTATTATAGGGAGTCTGCAGATCGGCGGATCGAGTGCGAGTGGTTTCAAGAGTTGATAGTTTTCATTACCACGAGGTGAGTCTTCTCACTATACTACACCCGGAAGGGTTTGACTGTGAGACCGGAAGGTCGAATATGATATGTGTTATTTATGCTATAAATAGAAAGGTAGTTGCTATGCATGATATGTATGTTTATACGGGCCGGAAGGCGATATGTTATGTGACAGAAAGGTCAGGTATGATGTATGATATATGTGCTATGTGTGCTAGATTAAATGTATTATGTGTCATAAATGTTATGGGCCGGAAGGCAATATGTTATGGGCCGGAAGGCAATATGTTACGGGCCGGAAGGCAATATGTTATGGGCCGGAAGGCAATGTGTTACGGGCCGGAAGGCAATATGTTATGGGCCGGAAGGCGATTATGTTACGGGCCGGAAGGCAATGTATTGTGGACCGGAAGGTCAGGGCCTGGAAAGGCGTATATGTGTAAGTCGTATACTGGGGAACTCACTAAGCATTTATGCTTACAAGTTGTTATGTATGTGTTTCAGGTACTAGCGAGGACCGTGGGAAGGCGCCGGCATGATGCATACACACTGTTGCTATTTGAGATCTTGGGAATTTTATATATGTATTTGATATGAATCATGGAATAAATGCTATTGGTTGAGTAAAATCACTTTATTTTAAATGAAAAATTTGTTTGAAAATTTGCGTTGTTACATCGAGGCTGGGAGTGTCTATTCAAAGCCAAACACCACCAGTTTCAACTACAGTCACCACGAAAATTGTTACTACACCACCACTACCAACTGAAGAAGGTCCAAGCACCGTGTTTGAGACAAGTGAATCATCTACCGTTCCAGAATACTCCCCCACAAGGACTTTTCTAGATGAAGCTTATATCAGACTAGCAAGACACTTGACTCAGCATAGCCTAGAACCTTCCTCCTGTGGAAAAGGAATATCTATCGAGGAAGGTCGCTCAGGGGATGATAAGACTTTGGTGTCTAAACTTCAAGAATAAATTGGAATTCTGAAACAACAAAACATTGAAAAGGACATCATGCTTGATCAACACGGTAACTATATCGCTGAGCTTCAAGCAGAAAATGCTTTAAAGTCAAAACATATTACTGATCTGCAAACCAATCTTGGATCGTTAACTGCCTGTTATTTTGAGTTAAAGAACAAGTTGTTTGAAGCTTTTGGTGACAAGCTCCAGTCACTATTTCAACAGCCTCAAGATGTTCAAGATCCTCCCACGGCTCCCGCCCAGCCTACAGAAAGCGACTTTCATGTTGATCCACCTCCTCCAAGAACAACAACCGTTGTAGATCGTTTTGACAAAGAGTCTGACAATGCAAGATCACGGACCACAATCAAACACGGAAAAAGGACCGTCACTGCTAAGAAGAATAAAGGATTACTTTTTATGAAGAGCTCGAATGAAAATCGCATAGCAAAAGATCCTATATTGACGGTGACGGATTTTAAAAAGAGAAAGTTTGGTGATGATTATGGTGATCACTCAGGGATTCAACTATGGGCCTTTGAACATGAGGTAAATATGTGGGTTGTCAAAAGAAATTCTGGAATTATTGAATACTACAAGAACATCCATGATTTCAACTCCTGGACGAAAGTTGATCTTGCTGAACTCTCAAGGGCTCCATTTCACAATCCATCATAGGATCCTAGTGCTACTAACTTCAAACGGTTTCTAGACAGGCAGGTCAGGGAAAATTTCCCAAAGATGAAAACTGCAAAAGCCCTGTTTAGAAAATATAAATATATTATTGATCCTGAAACTGGTGAACCAATGAAGATAATATTGTGGCTAGCGACAGAGAAATTGAAAGAGATTCATATCCCTTAACACTTTCATGAGGGATATCTTGATAACATGGAATTTTGGGCCTATGATGATGAAACTGCAACCGCTGCCATCAAGTTCAAAAACAGGGAAGAGGTTCTGAGGCTTATTAGTGCTAAGGATCTCTTCAGATTCAGAGAAAGAGACATTCATACCCTGGCTCGTCACCAAATCATATGCAGAAAGGAGGTCATGGAGGCTGCTGCTAAGGAGTTCATAGGAATGGTCGCCATGATCATTAATGAAAGGCTTTGGATGGGATCCATTGGAAAATCTGACTTGAAGCTGTTCGAGAATCCGAAAGAGTGAAGACCAAGTCTATGCTAGCCGCAAACCAAGGGGGAGATTGATAGGCTATAATTTAGTGGTTTGGGCTAGGAATTCTCATGTATAGATCTTGGTAGGGTGTTAGAGTGTATTTGGTGGTTGTAGTATGTTTTTGGGTGTGTGTGGCCGCACACGTGTGTACGGCTGTACACTTGTGTGCTACTGTGTGTGGTATAAATAGCATGTGTTTGTGTCAGTTAAACAGTGACGTAACTGTGTGTTTCCCAAGGTGTACCTGACATTTATGTGTTATAGATGTGTGCATGCTTGGCTTAATTCTTCTTCTACTCCTTCTATACTCTGTTTGAACTTGCATTTCAATTGATCACTGATTTGGATCTAATAGATTGGGACTTACACTTACCTGCCAACTCACCGATTCACTGGATTCCCACTCGGTTGCTGAGACAAATAGACATACATTCGCCCCACACAAATTCTGAATGAAAGCCTCATCTGGCAATAATTTCCCTAGCTTTCTCTCCACTTATGGCTCCAACAATCTTTTTAACCCAATTGATCATAACAGTCCGCTCCAACTGGCGCTATCAAATCCCATGCTAAGAGTGAATGCTACATGACCAACTATAGTATTATATCACAACCGGCCTCCAACGACCTTCCACTTTCCTAATTCCATGAATGTCATGGCATTCCCACAATTTTACAAACCGACATACTCTTGTCTAATCCATCCGAAGAAATCCATAACAAATCCTGGATTCGCCATGTACTCACCGCTTCACAAGGACCGGTGAATGCTACAAGTCACCCCGCAGTCTTACAATACTCTCACACTAACTGCCAACCTAGTGAATGCTATGGGTCACCCTGCAATCTTATAGCACTCCTACACTATTTGCAAACCTAGTGAATGCTACGGGCCACCCTACAGTCTTACAACACTCCTATCTTGCCATAGCTACTGCCCATGGTCTTACCTCTCATCTATCAATCCATCCATACTCATCCCGATTCAGCCACACACCAGACGATGCGCCCAAACCGAGGCTCGGGTCATGCTTGAAACCCCATCCAGGTTCCATCAAAAGCCTTCTATCCATCACAAAGAGGGCGCTAAACAACTGTTGGAAGTTTCCTGAACTCCCAACTAACACAATCCTCAATCCAGACGACCACCTGAGTCGTCTTCCCAATATGAAACTCATCCTATTTTCACGCCTGATTCAACTTCCGGAAATCTAATTGATTCTCCCCTATTTCGATTCGACAAAGTTCTCCCAACTCACAAGGTTTGATGGATTCCCAATCCATCTTTCCTCTTTGTGATCCAACAGCTGACAACCTACGCTTACCAAAACTAGTGTTCCATCACTAAACCATCCCAATGTCCACATAACTCTCAAAATCCACATAAACACTCCCCGAAATCTTAGCAAATCCGACAACCCCAAACACTTTTAATGATATAACACCCAAATCTTGAAGTCCTTTATGCTGGTGACAAAGACCAAAACCCTAGCAATAGATGAATTCCTCTGGTACTCCTAGTGACCAACCAAGCTCATGTGACTGCCACCACTATCTCGTTGCTACGACTCCTTCTTTAGCAACGGTAGTGATTGAACCCAAAAGTTCTTACACAGACGACCGCCGATCCCACCAGAACAAATGCTAAAACCACTAAACCCTGACTATATTGGACAACAAACCCATTAATCAAGACCATAGACATTCCAACAATTCCCCTGAATCGATCCCATCAAAGAATTGGAACATCAACCGAACACACATAAACCCACTCAACAATATACGACCCTTTGCTGACCCACTAATGATTCATGGCATGCAAATTGGCATATAAAAATTCTTCATGATACTACCCAAAAAATAATAGAGAATTAAACCAAAGATAAAGCTTACCCAAACTGATACAAGCCCCCCTCAACATCAGACGGTCGGCCTTCTTATGGCCCACTTGGTTGTAGTGAAAACTAAACGAACTGCCCCCCCCCCCCTCGAGGACAATCCCTGTTGACATGACCAACCCTACCACACTTGTAGCAACCCATACCCTTAGAATGACAAACCCCATCATGCAGTTTCCCACACATATTGCACTGACCCCGACCCTGCTGGCCCCTCAATCGCTGATCTGAAGTCTTGGGTTTCTTCACGGGACCCTCTACTGCCTGCACCTAATCTGGCCCCCTTTTCCCCAGGTGCTCCCCGTGGAAATTTACATTTGAACCATCATTCAGATTTGAACTCTCCCCTTGGATTGAATCATCATGAGGTTCCGATTGACTTGGTATTTCAGCTGCATTCGGAATATTGTAATAGCCCAAAAATCATCACCAAAAATTTCGCTTTTAATTTAATAATAAAACCACAAGTGCCAACCATTCATTTAAAACATATCACATGAGAGTATCATGTCTAAAGCATTATTTTATTTTATCATAGTAAACATCCCAGGCTAAAACTCCTTTGGTGTGTGTGCCATGCGATCACCCTGAACTCTTCCCTCCGCTACCGGAAGTACGTGAAACCAAAACTGAAAACCGTAATCACGAAGCTTAATGAGTTCCTCAACTTACCACATACATAACCACATATTGGGCCCTCGCCAGCTGCATCGGGACTTGCCTGGCATTGGGCCCCGTCTAGCATCGAGCCCCACTCGGTATACAGATCTGTTTCTCTTAGGCCCCACCTGTCTCTGGGCCTCGATGCTAAACGCATACAAACCTATAACATAACACATAACAAGGAGCTAACATAATCTACTATACTCCTGATCTAAGGCCTCGCCTAACTAGGGCCTTGCCCCTGACCTGTTACTGACGAGTCATGGAACCCCGTCCATGCTCCTGCGGATAGTGAGATATGGGCCCCGCCCACACTCACTTCTCTCCTATCTCGGGCCTCGTCCCTGCTCTGATACTAATGAGATACAGAACCCCATCCATACTCTGATAGTGGTGAGATACGGGACCTCGCCCACACTCACCTCCATACCAGGCACATACGAGTATCACACAGACAACAAGTATAAACTATCATACAAACATTCCTCGGGCACCCGCCCGACATCAGACCTTGATCTGGAATCACATACTAGCCTACATTACCTAGGGCTAAGCCCCGGGTCTTCCTACTCATAAACTACATGGGCCGACATTGTGGCCTTAGACCCATTCACACAGTGAGGAGACTCACCTCGCACTACTAAACTCTGCAGATACTCCTCTGGCTGCTGACTGGCAAATCCCGAATTGCTGACCCTTTGGCTTCCCGAACTACCAATACCAAACATCACTTAGTCCAATACAATAATCCTTCTTAAGGTAAAATGACCATTCTACCCCTAGTCCAACTTGGTCCATATCGAAGGCCCAATACTAGGTAGGCTTCCCAAGCCCACTAGTGGCCCACTAATGACCCAATTTGCTAAATAGGACCCAATCCATCAAATGGACCTTACCCTAAGCCCAAAACATAAACTTGACCCCCATTATCTGACTTATGATGGCCCACTAAGGCCCAAAGACCCAAGGTCCACTACATGACCCAAACCGAGGCCCAAAACATAACAAGACCATGACTGATGAGTATGCTGGGCATAGTCCTATGTACGTTGGGCATACTCCCTACCACAGCACTATCTCCTGGCCGCAAACCATGACCGTAAACACGATATCGTAAACCTTGACTGGTGAGTACGTTGGGCATACTCCCCACTGTTAAGTCACTTCCCATTAAGTACTTAATACTCTAGTCCATAGGCTACAATTACATATCCTGTTCCTTTTCCATGTCTTAATCCCTAAAGTCACTAACTTTGTGACTTAACTTGGCCCAAACAAGCCTAAACTCCCAAAATGCCATTCTTCTTCCATAGAGAGGGCTAGATCTCATGCATGAACTCATTAAGACATTCAAGATGGAGACTTTACTGCTTATGGGACCTTTTTAGCTTTGAGGGTGGCAACCCTAAGCTCAAACACTAGGTTTCATCAAAAAGGTCCATTCTTTGGACCTAAAAAGGTCCAAAGCTCCATAAACCTAGATCTAAACTTCTATAAGGAAAGTTGGAAGCTTTATACCTTCTGGGGTTTGAAAATGAGTTGAAGAACTTGGATCCAAAAGCTCTTCCTTGATCAATGAGATTCCAAGATGATCGCTCCTCTCCAAGAACACTAAAATGCACTAAAAATGGCTTTACAAGCTCCAAGAACACTCAATAGGGTTTAGGGTTTCGTAGCAGCTCTTTAGGGTGAAATGGAGGCTGAATCTTGAGGGTATAATGTTCCTTTTATAGTGGCACACCCTAAATTTAGGGTTTCTGGACTCTGGACGTACGATGGGCGTACATCCTGTACGTTGGGCGTACGCTATAAAGCAACCATGACCATTTCCCTTGTACGTTGGGTGTAACCCAGCTTACGCTGGGCGTACCCACGCACCTTCCACTTTGCATGCATGGTCCTTCTTTGCCAACTTTTCCATTAAGGGACCATTAATCTGAATAACTTCAAAATGCTATAACTCCTTCGTTCTAAGTCCGTTTACGATGAACTTTGATGAGATTAAAAACAATAACTTTTAATCTATAAAGATCGATTAGATCGTGAACAAGTATATGAATATGAAACTGCAAGAACACAATATAAATAACAAGGCAGAACGCAATAATAAGAACAAACAGCTTGAATCAAACGTGTCGAATGATTAAATAAAATCCTTAGAAGAGCTCGATTAAGAACATCAACTGTAAAGGATTGGAAGATTACCAGAGAGCAATATTGTAAACTCTGGAACGCTAAAACAGAAATCTTGAATCTTAACCTAATATGCATGCAAGCGATAACTTATATACAATACATAAAAGGCTCTCGGTTGGACAGGCCCAAACCGGAGAATACAAGGCTAATCTACGAGCCCAAAAGACGCAATACAAAATAGAACTTCAGCCCAACAATCTCCCCCTTTGCGTCAATTTGGAGCGAGACCATCACTTCTTACTTGGGCCGGCAGCTGAAGCTGGTACCTTCTTCTTCACGGTACTAAACAGACACTTGGTTATGGAAAGGATGGTCTGTCTAAACCGGATGTACCAATTGATCATATCTTCAAAATATTTGATGTCATCAGCCGAATTGTCCTTACACCGCTTGACGATTGATAGGACGTGTTCCAAGCAGGGAGTGGTGTAGAGGTGCTTGTCAGCTAACGCGAACAGACATTTCTGTCCTTCGGCTCTGGTGAACATCACAGAGTTTCGCCTCGAATCTATCTTGCCCATTTTCATCGTGTTTAGATCACTGGCCGATCCCACAGGCTTGACTTTCGGTTTCTTCTTAAACACTGTGGCAACCTCCTGATCCATTACGGCCACCTCCATGATATAGCATGCCAGCATCCTTTTGACATGGTCTAAGATGGGACCATATTCGGCTTCGTTTGTCAGCAAGATGTTGTACAAGACTATCCAATCATGAGGGTTCAGATTGGGCAGATCCGCCAGAGAGATCATGTGAGCAGTTCTTGCAGATCCTCGGATAAGCTTGAACTTGACGTTTGTGAATCTCCCCACGGCAAACGGCTTCATCACCCGAACATTGACAATCTTATGGGCGCTCCATGTAAGGTATTGAGGGCGAGCGGCTTCCAGATAAAAGTCAATGAGCTCCCTGTCAAGCTCATCGTTCGGATGCGGGACTTCGAAAATGTTGGAGAAGGCGTGGAAGATGAACGCCTTTCGAGTCAGCGGCATATCAAATTGCGAATCGACCGAGTTGATGCAGTCGAACGATATCACCGGCTCGAGCCATAGTATGCTTGGAGTCTCTATGGCCTCTTTTATCAGTCGATCCCTGGTCCAGGCAGGGAAGAGCAGCTTTCGGCTCTCAAGGAGATCGTTGGCTTCTTTTTGTTTACGTTCGGCTTCTTCAGCTTCACGTGCCACACGACTGACATCGTCATCAGTATTGCGACTGTTCTTTCTCTTCAACATGTCCGCAATAGTCTCCTTGTCTTCATCTTCATCTTCATCTTCATCTCCTCCCTCTGCAATATTTTTGCCCTTGTCCTTCACACCCGAACCCGAGGCATGACCAGTTGGGGGTGGTTCGGTTGTGTGAGTTGCTTTTGAGGAAGGAGGTGGTTTCGATCCTTTCTTCTCATCTCCCCCTTGTTTCGGAATGGACACGAAACTGGGTAGGCCTTCAATTTTACTCAAGAGAGCCATGGCCGGAGAGAGTTTCTCAGCGAGGGTACGCCTCACCGAGTGATTGAGGATGGGGTCGTGTGCTTCCAGGATGTTGGATAGAGCGGCGTGGACATCCGAAACACACGTCTTGATGATTTCCCTTTCGGATCGAAGAGCCTCCAATTGTTGTTCGGAGTTGGAAAGTTGGGTGCTCTTGACCTTGAGGGCAGTAGTCTTACTCGCCAGGACGTCCATCAGTTTATTTTCAGCCGCAAGATCCTCTTGTAGCTTTTCCAAGCGGGCTTCAATGGAGGCACGGAGTGCCGAGTTGTCGTCGCTAAGGTTTTGTCTGAGGGTAGCGAACGAGGATAACTCCGTCTTCACAAACTGGGCCAATTGATTAACAAGTGGTTCCAGTGTTGTTTTGGTGGCTTCGGCGCTTTCCTGCATAGACTGCAGCAGGATTGTAGCGTCATGGAATAGTTTATCGACTTTTTCGGTCGCCGCCTCACAAGCTCGGGTGGAGGCGTCTATTGCAGCAGTAGCAGAGGCCACTGAGTCATGTTGAGCCCTAGAGAAGGCATCAACTATCCTCTGAAGGGCAGCTTCAGATAAGGATGATTGCTGATTGTTAGAGGAGGCGAGAAGTTGATCAACCTTCTCGTTCAGCTCGCGGAGATGCTTCTTGGTTACAGGAGCATCATCCTCCTCATCACTTTGAACTTGAAACGGACTATAGTAGACCGAATCAAAGTTCAGGTGGTCACCACCTAGGTATTGATCATCGCCATCGGAGGCGTCTTCTGGAGATGGAGGTGGTGGGGAAGCTGGGGGTGTTATGGGTTTGGTTGGTGCAGGTTGAGTGGGTGGGGGGTTAGTTTCGGTTGGTGGTTGTGTATGGGTTTCGGTTTGTGGAGGTTCGGTTACGGGAGGGGTTTCGGTTACAGGTGGTGTTTCGGTTGAGGTAGTGAATATGGGTGGAGGTATAGGGAATGAGGTTGGTGGTATAGTAGAGGTTATGGTGGGAATGGAAATAGGTATTGTGGGTGGAGGGGAAGGAACTGGGGATTGGTGAAGTTCCATCTCCGGGGTTGGGGACCGAGGGGGTGTGTTGCCTCTTTGTGGAGATTCGTCTCCTTGTGACTCCTCAGAGCCCGAACTCCCACCTTCGGATTCACTGGAGGTTGATGAAAGGACGAGCGTCCGTTTCGGTTGGGTCTTCCTCCTTTTCGGTTTTGGAGAGGAAGCAGCCTTTGGTTGTTTGCGTTTCTTGGGAGTGGGTTTTGGGGCTTTTGATGGTTTCTTCCCCTTGTCTGTCTTCTTACCCCTTGCCACCGGTTTGTCGGCATCATGAATTGATCGCAACATGTCCGGTGTCAGTTCCCTCGGACCAGATGGCCCTAACTCCTTGATCGCCTTGATCATACTGCTGTCTGATGGCACACTACCATACATCGACTCCGGGATAGAGCCAATGAAGGAGAATTTCGATGCAGCGGATACGATGATCTTCGTGGTGTGGAACGTACCAATCGAAGACATCGGTGCACCGTCAGCAGTTTGGACATCGAACTTGTCCATAGCCCATCTTGTGATCAAGATCCAGAACCGGGCTAGTGACACTTCAGAGTGTCGAGAAGTGGAAGAAAGGCTCTGAATCAGTTGTTGCCAAAGGACAAACCCGTAGTCGAGGTTGATCCCGTTGTACACCGCATACATAATCGACAGGAAAAGACGACTGGCCCCGTCCGATCCTGAGCTTCGTTCTGACAGTCCCTTGAAGAGAACTGTAAATAACCCATTCCATTGGGGCGGTAGGCATGACTTTTTGAATCTGGCGACGGAGGTGAGAACTTCCGTGTAGCCCATGTTGTAGAACATGCTGTAGAGCATACCAACCGGAATTGTCTCCGGGTGAACACGCGATGGGTCAGCAGCAAACCCAAGCATAGAGCAGAAGCGGGAACGAGAAATCGACGTCTTGTGTTCCGCCACTTCGAAAAAGATCCTGTCGACGCCCTTGTCGTAGTAGGCCGTCGCATAGACCTGAGATAGAGCCACCATTGGCACCGTTTCAATTCTGGACAATGCCGGAGCAAGTTGGGAGTATTTGAGACACTCGATGACCGGCGACATGTAGGGATCATAGGCCAGTGGGTTCAGATCAATCACGAGGCATTGCTGAGGACGGATTGGAAGAATCTGAGAAGTAGCATGGACAGAAGAGGATTCAGCCATTGTTGCAGGTTGGAGAAGAAGATAACCGGGAGAGAGTTTTGGGAGTAATTTCGCTTTAGAAATTATGGGGGCAGTAAAGAGGTAAAAGGTGGTCTGGATGGGTTTTTATAGTAGGTGATAGGAGAGAGAAAAATCGATTCAAATCTCTTATGAAAATATGGAAGGGTTTTTGAGTGACTGATTGGTGACAGTTGGGACGTGCGATGATCACGTAGGAGAGAGAATGTCAGATTCCTAGGATCACGCCGCCCAATAAGCGCCGGTTCAGAGAGAGGAACCGTTTCTATTTCCACACGCGCCATTAATGCCTGATGGATGACGCTTCAATACTTGCACACGCGTCCAATAGTGTCAGAAAAAGTGCGGCCTCTTCAAATTCACGCGCCCGTCTTTTTACCGGCGTTTGAATTTCTATCCTTTGAACTTCCGCCGCGTCAGCATCTTTTGTCTCTTCCCCTTTTAAACGGCTGTTTGAAATTAATGATCCACGTGGCTAATTTTTGACCACAACTTCATTTGTAACCATCCAGTAAATATCCAGCCTGTAAAATAATTAGTAACGGAATTTTTGAAAATCTTGGATTTTCGTGCAAAGAGTGTAAAAGAAAAAGAAATAAAGCAACTCTTTTTAGGATAATCTGTGATGTCCATAAGGACACGAAACTGATGATCCCGGGCACGAATCTCTTCCTTCAAGGTCAAGAAAGACCTCAAAGTGTTAGTGTGGAATCCCGTTGAATTACGATCAAACATTCATTAATAAATGTTGAAAGGCTTCTTTTAATAAGGCAAATTAAAGGTGGTTTCGCTTTGATTCAACAGTTCAATTCTTGATATAAGAACGAACGTGAACAAAGTACTTGTGAGACCAGTGTAGTCTGTTGAACAAGTAGGTTTGGAGTTGATTTTTAAGTGACTTGGATAAGTATAAAATCTCAGATAAAAATTATAACTGGATCCCATGGGAAGAAATGTTATGGTGTGTAACAATTTCATTGGAATCGAAAAAAAAAAAAAGAGATTTCATGAAGGTACATTCGTCAATTCATTGGTGAAAACTTGATCAAGTTAATTGGTCACCGTCAATTCGTTGGTGTTGAATTTTGGGTTTCACTCAGTTCGTAGTGGCACGAAACTAGGATCATAAACACAGAGGTTGTGTAACCATAAACCTCAGTGGTAGTTTCTGAGAGTCTCAAGGGTTACAGTGATGAAACGAATGTTATGGAGAAGTGTAATGGGGATGGTGAAAGAAGACATAGTACCTCTGCTGCGAACATAAGGACCAAGCAGGAGATTCTGAACTCGTGTGAGAACAGAGTGAGGTAGCTCACGATTAGAATAAATAAGTTAGCCTTATTGGGAGGACAAGGTTTGTGTTTACCAGGTCATGAAGGCTATTATTCAAAATCTTATGAGGCTTGGGTCACATACAGCAGCATGCTTCTAGGGACACTTAAGTAAGGCTTGGAATATATTCCCATAAACAAATGAGCACACAAAGAAAAATAAAAGAAAATATTTTTGTAGTTTTTGAAATTTATATATATAAAAAATAAAAATAAAAAAAATTATAGAAGAGTAAAAAAAAACAAAATTGAAAAAAAAACTTGGAAAAAGATTGAAAAACCGAACCCGAGCGTTCGGTTGGTTTCGGTTCAGGAAAATTTTGAAAAACCGAACCCGAACCTTCGGTTGGTTTCGGTTCAGGAAAATTTTGAAAAACCGAACCCGAACCTTCGGTTGGTTTCAGTTCAGGAAAATTTTGAAAAACCGAACCCGAACCTTCGGTTGGTTTCGGTTCAGGAAAATTTTGAAAAACCGAACCCGAACCTTCGGTTGGTTTCAGTTCAGGAAAATTTTGAAAAACCGAACCCGAACCTTCGGTTGGTTTCGGTTCTTGAAAATTTTGAAAAACCGAACCCGAACCTTCTGGAGGTTTCGGTTCTTGAAAATTTTAAGAAACCAAGGAGATTAGATATGCAATAAAAAACTTTTTACATAAAGAAAAATAAATTTTGCACAAGAAATATACAACACAGAAAAACTACCTTTGAAGTAATGAGCGAGTCAGATAGTTGAACCGAACCCGAACGTTCGGTTGGTTTCGCTTCTTACGGTTGAGATTGAGTGGTAGTGTGAGGAACTGATTCTGATTCCATCATACCGAGCCCTTGCAATATTTTATTGAATGATGCTTCAGGAAGAGCTTTGGTAAAGACATCAGCCAGTTGATCAGTGGTTCTTACGAAGTGAACTTCGACATTTCCATCTTCCACATGATCTTTGATGAAGTGATACCTCAGCGCGATGTGTTTGGTTTTAGAGTGTTGCACTGGGTTATGACAGATCCTAATTGCACTTTCAGAGTCACAATATAGAGGGATCTTCTTCATATTGAGTCCATAGTCTCGAAGTTGACTCTGGATCCAAATCACTTGTGATGTGCAGGATGCAGCGGCAATGTATTCCGCTTCAGCAGTAGACAGCGACACACATGTTTGTTTCTTGGATTGCCAGCTGACCAACTTCCCATCAAGAAATTGACAGCCACCAGTTGTGCTTTTGCGGTCGAGTCCACATCCTCCAAGGTCTGCATCAGAATAGGCTTGAACGAAGAAGCCAGAGTTGGATGGATACCATAGACCCAAGGAGGCAGTTCGCTTGAGATAGCGTAGGATGTTCTTCACTGCCAGCATGTGAGGTTCGCGTGGGTTAGCCTGAAATCGAGCACAATAACATACAGAAAACATGATATCAGGCCTGCTAGCAGTTAGATACATCAGTGAGCCTATCATTTGACGATAGAGCGTGATGTCGACGGCCGGTTTATCTAGTGAAGGGGTAAGTTTGGTGCCGAATGCCATAGGGACTTTGACTTTTGAGTCTCCCATCATGCCAAACTTTGCTAGGAGAGTCTTCGTGTAAGCTTCCTGATTGATAAAGATGCCTTCGGGTGCCTGTCTTATATTTAAACCAAGGAAAAAATTAATAGGACCCATTGAGCTCATTTCAAACTTAGTCTCCATCAACTTTCTGAATTCAGCTGTTAAGCTGGGATTCGTAGAGCCAAAGATGATGTCATCGACATAAATTTGAACTATCATAAGGTGGTTACCTTCCTTTTTGCGAAAGAAGGTGGGGTCAACCGAACCTTGTTTGAATTTGGACATCTTTAAAAATTTTGTAAGCGTTTCATACCAGGCTCTCGGAGCTTGTTTGAGGCCGTACACAGCTTTATCCAGAATGTAGCAATCATGTGGATACTTTTCGTTCACAAACCCAGGAGGTTGCTCCACATACACCGTTTCTTCAAGTTCTCCATTGAGAAATGCACACTTGACGTCCATTTGGAAAACCTCAAAGTTTTTGTGAGCAGCATAGGCCAGAAATATTCTAACCGATTCTAGCCTTGCTACTGGAGCGAACGTCTCTTCGTAATCTATCCCTTCCTCCTGACAGTATCCTTTGATAACCAGGCGAGCCTTGTTTCTTATGACATTACCTTCCTTGTCCATTTTGTTTCTAAAAACCCATTTGAGACCAACAACTGAAGCATCCGGAGGAGTTGGAATGAGGCGCCAGACTTTATTCCTCTCAAACTCGTTTAGTTCGTCTTGCATAGCTTGAACCCAATCAGAGTGATCGAGGGCAGTGTTCACTGTCTTCGGTTCGACTTTTGATACAAATGAGTTAAACATACAAAACTCAACTTTTGAGAATAAGGATGTCTGTTTTGCCTTCAGTTGAGATCGGGTCAGAACATTTTCAGATACATCACCAACTACTTGAGAGATAGGATGATCTCTGGTCCATTTTGTAAGAGGAGGGTAATTCGGATCAAAGGATGGATCTAGTTCAGCGTTGATCATCTCTTCAGGCTCGGATTGGCTATCAAAATCAAGCGTCATATCATCATTCTCCCCCTCAATTGATGAGTCTTGACTAACGTGAGGTTCAGGGGTTTCTTGTGGTGCTGGATTTTCAGACATTGAAGGACCTTCGTGAGGAGGTGCATCTTCGGTTGATGAAGGACCTTCGGTTGAAGTAGTAGAGCTTGGCTCCCCCTGGACTTGTGAGGTAGGCTCCCCCTCGACAAGAGAATTTGGCTCCCCCTCGACTGAAGCATTGTTGGTTGGAGATTCATCAGTAGGCGATTCTCCTTCATGCATTCTTCTTGCAGCATCTTCGACAATCTTCTTCATATGATCTATTTTGTTGTCGGCTGCCCCTGCTTCTGAGAGAGAAGCTTTTTCCGGTTCATCAAAGAGATCCAGAAAATTCTCGTACATATTGGCGATTGAGATTGTGACTTGACCAGTTTGAGGGAAGATTTCCCTGGCAGTGTCATCTATGGCCTGTAGCTTCTTGACATAGCTATCGTCGAAGGTCACATAGTATGTTTCTTCAATCCTTCTTGATCGTTTGTTTATGACCCTGTACGCCTTTGAAGTGAGTGAGTAACCCAGAAAGATTCCCTCGTCGGCTTTGACATCAAACTTGTTGCGGTGTTCTTTAGAGTTAAAGATGAAACACCTTGAGCCAAAAACGTGGAAAAATTTCACATTGGGCTTCCTGTTGTTTAGTATCTCATATGGTGTGAGCGTGAATCGCTTGTTGAGATAGGACCTGTTTTGTGTATAACAAGCAGCAGAAATAGCATCAGCCCAAAAATATAGAGGTAAGGAAGCAAAACTTAACATAGTTCGGGCAGCTTCACACAGAGATCGGTTTCGTCTTTCGACTATTCCATTTTGCTGTGGTGTGTAGGGAGCTGAGAAATTATGGCTAATTCCCTTTTCTGCAAGAAACGCTTCAAACTCCCTGTTCTTGAATTCGAGACCATTGTCGCTCCTGATGTTGCGAACGACCTTCTTGAGCTGGACTTCAATTTGCTTGATAAACACTTTCAGCTTTTGAGTCGCTTCAGATTTGAGCTTTAGAAAGAACACCCATGTAAATCTAGAGAAGTCATCAACGACAACAAGAATGTACTTGCTACCACCGATGCTTTCAATAGATGAAGGACCACATAAATCGATATGAAGCAATTCGAGTGGTTCAACAACTTTTGTGTTAACAATGGATGGGTGACTTTGACGACTCTGCTTTCCCATTTCACATGCAGCACATAAATGCTCTCTGTCAAACTTGAGCAATGGAAGACCCCTAACATGCCCTCCAGTGACAAGTCGGTTGATATCTTTGAAATTGAGATGAGAGAGTCTTCTGTGCCACAACCAGCTTTCGTCGTATTGAGCTTTTGATAGCAGACAAATTGTTGGGTTTCCTTTGATGGGTTTCATGTTCAGCGGAAACATTTCACCCTTTCGCTCTGACTTCAGAATCACTTTCTTTGTTGTTTTCTCTATGATTTCAGAACCTTCATCATCGAATGAAACTTTGAGACCTGTACCTCCAACAAGCTGAGATACACTGATGAGGTTGTGTTGAAGTCCTTCCACATAAGCCACCTTTCTTATGGTAAAATCACCATTCGTTATCATCCTATATCCCTTTATGGTACCGTAAGAGTTATTTCCAAACTTAACGTTGCCACCATTTGCAAGAGATCTGTATTCCCTGAGTTCCTCCTTCCTTCCTGTCATGTGACGCGAGCAGCCACTGTCGATGTACCATTCTTCGTCAAACTGCTCGTCACTTATAACCTGCAAAAATTAAGCAGATTTAGGAACCCAAAGTTTCTTGGGTCCATGTGAGGTTTTCATGGGAACATGAATAGTTAGAGAGATATCAACAAGATATGTTCTTTTAATTAAAGTTGTTTCATCTTTCCTTTTAATGGTGAAAACTTTTATTTTGTTAGGATTGGATTTGTTCGCTTTAGACTCAGGTTTGAATTCACCGACTTTCTGCTTTTCCTTCTGTTCAGCAGATGGACGTGGTTTTTGAGAACCCATGGAATTAGTGCTAGAGCAAGATGGAGATGAACAAGAAGAATTAGGAAGAGAGGATTTGGATTTGGATGGAGATGTCTTCCTTGCTGATGACTCTAGATGACCCTTTTGCTTTTGATCGTTGGTGGGTTTAACTTTTGAGTCTTGTTCTCTTCTGACTTCAGAACTGAACCTCTGAGTTCGGTTGGAGTTGTTCTTGGAATCGAACCTTTGGTTTCGGTTGAACTCCTTTTCAGAACCGAACCTTTGCTTTCGGTTAGAATTTTCTTGCGAACCGAACCTTGGCTTTCGGTTGGTATCTTCTTGCGAACCGAACCTTGGCTTTCGGTTGGTATCTCCTTGCGAACCGAACCTTGACTTTCGGTTGTTGGAATTATCGTGCTTTCTTACGAGATTATTTTCATACTTCAGATTCTTGTCCTTGTGTGAATAGTATGCATTCTGGGAGTGCCAGAATTGTTTCCTTTCAGAAAGGTTTTTCCTGTATCTTAGGTTCCTTTCTATCTTTTTATCCCTCATCTGTTTAGGTTGATGATGAACGTTCGCTTTCGCTTTTGATGTAACCTTTGCTGATTCCTTTTGAACTTTAGGAGTTTTTCTTTGAAACGAGGGAGCAGAGGGAATATCTGAAGATTCAGTTTGCCCTGAGGAAGTGGAAGGAGTATCTGATGAAGTTTCACTTCGAGCTGTTGGCGTTGAAGGAATGTCTTCTTTTACTGAATGATCAACCTCTTGAGGAGTGTCTTTTGTACCACTTGTGCTTGGTTCACTGAAATTATCAGGCTTGTTCAAGGGTTCAGGTATGTATCTCCCTTTCTTCATCCAAGAGGTTCTTTCAGATAGGCCAACGGTTTCGTTTCCATTGTCAATAGGAGCTTCCCAGAAGAACTCATCACAACCATCAGCATTGTCTTCGTTAACAATAGCCGTGAGTTCAGCTGTTTGATGTTCGGTTACTCCAGTCACTTTGTATACCTGATTCGGAGTGGTTCTGACCTTTTGATAGACAACAGCCTTTTCTACTAATTTCGGGGACTTTTGTTGGGACAATCTAGCGAATTCCACAGAATTTTCAGAAACAAGATTTTTGTGGTTTTCAGTTTCGCTTTTCACAAATTCTGAGCAGTCAACCGTATCCTCTACAGAAATTTCACTCATGTTTTCGTCCTCGTTAAGCTCAGATGCATTTTCAACATCAATTTTATTTTCTGAGCTTACTTTGGCATTTAGAGAGTCAAACTTTTGTATGGTTTCGGTTCTCAGTTTAAGTCTATCATTTTCGTCCAATAGATTTTTGAGCATGTCCTTATGGTCTTTGGATTTAATGAAGGACTCAATTTTGTCCAGTCCAATTTGATAAGTTGGGTTGACATCATCAGACGAAATCACACTCTCACAATTGTAAGCTTCGGCATCGATTTCATCCTCCTTAAATTCTAGGAATGGTAAAATCATACGGTGGATCTTTTTGCCTATCTCACAGTCTAAGTGCAGCTGAGTAATATTGGAATATAAACGTTTAGCTATTAAACAAAAAACATTTCGTTGTTTTAACAATTTCAAATTGTCTCTCTGCAAATAAATGTTTTCGTCTTTGACTTTAATTAATTCCGACTCTTTTAACTCAATCCACATACGCCGCTCCTCACTCTTCGACGCCACCCTGCTTAATTGATCAGTCAGGTTAGAATTGGTGACTCTAGTTTGAGTTAAGCTACTATCTAAATGAGAAATTCGTGTGTTAACGTTTTTTAGCTCTTTCTCATATGAGGATGATGGTACTTTAGATGAAATAAAAACAGATTGTACCTTCTTTATCAGTTCATCAAGCTCATTGAACTGTTGGCTGAGTGGTTTGGCTGTGAAGCACATATCTTCCTGCACTTTCGGTCCATTGCTTCCTCCATCGGTGTTGTATCCCCTCATTTGAGATGCGCTTGACACCATGAAGCATTTTCCACCACTGCTTTCCTCCTTAGCCATATAAGCCTTTCCATGAGTAGGCTTCCTCACTTCTTCGTCTTCTGAGTCAGTAGACCAAACTTCGGTGCTACCGAACTCATCGTTATTAACCGAACCCTGCACAATAAGAGCATTAATAGAAGGGTTAGCGGTAGACTTTTTCTTCCTCAACTCATCCAACCTCTTCTGCAGTACGGCTTCCTCATCCTTTCCGTCATCCTTTTCAGCCATCTTTTTAAGAACACAGTCCTTAGCATAGTGGTTCTTGCCACCACAGTAAAAACAGCTTACTCCGGAATCGCCATCTGCCTTCGGTTCCTTCTTGGACTCCTCAGCCTTCGGTTCATTGTTTGCCTTTTCAGAGCTATAACTCCCCTGCCAGTTTCGGTTTTTGTTGCTGGGGAATCTCTTCTTTATGAACCTCTTAGGATTGGATACCATCATGGCATAATCCTCAGTTGTGAGGTCATATTCTTCCAAGTTGAGCTCTTCATCCTCCATCACGGCTTTACTTTTAGATAGGAGAGCCAACGAACCAAGACTAGACACAACATTCTTCTCTTGAACAACAATCTTCTCTTGGGACTTTAGAATACCCACCAGTTTCGCCAAAGAGTATGATTTAAACTGTTCATGGGCTTTGACTGTGGAAACTACTGCTCTCCATTCCGATCTCAGTCCGTTCAAGAAAGTAACCTTTTGTTCGATGAGCTTCCTTTCAATGTCGTGTTTGATCATCTTGCTGAGAAGATGATTGAAGCGATCAAACGTCTGGGTCACGGTTTCATCGGCCCCTTGCCTGAATTCTCCAAACTCAGATAGAAGCAAGGTTTGGATGGAGTGTTCAAGATCTTCGTCTGTTGAATACAGTTCGCGAAGTCTATCCCACACTTCCTTCGCCGTAGTGCATGAGCTGACTAGTCTGAATGTGTCGGACTGAAGGGCGAATCTGATCAACCTTAGTGCCTTAATATTGCACTGGAATTTATCTTTCTCATCCTGCGCAATATTCGTCACGTCCTTGAGCAAATCGTTGTATTCTTTTTGCGTCTTAATAACTCTGGATGTCGCGGAATGAGAAAATGGTCCATTGATAATGGCTTCCCATATGAGAAAACCATTGTCCTCCGATCCAATCACGTAATCCTCAAAATGATGTGCCCATACTTCATAGTCATGGGTGTATAAGATTGGAATCTTTGTCGTCGAACCAATGCTGTTGGAAATATTAATAGGGTTTGATTGCGTTGCGTCCATAATGATCGTAATAACCTGTTCAAAGATCAGACTTGTAATAAAGCAGATTAGGGCAAAACAATAAATACTAAGATACGTCAATTAAGATGACGGCTCAATAAATATCGATGATTGCGGAAAACCCTAATGAAAATCTTTTTCACAGAAAAGAAGTGTATCGATTACACAGCCTCCCGCTCTGATACCAATTGATGAGATTAAAAACAATAACTTTTAATCTATAAAGATCGATTAGATCGTGAACAAGTATATGAATATGAAACTGCAAGAACACAATATAAATAACAAGGCAGAACGCAATAATAAGAACAAACAGCTTGAATCAAACGTGTCGAATGATTAAATAAAATCCTTAGAAGAGCTGGATTAAGAACATCAACTGTAAAGGATTGGAAGATTACCAGAGAGCAATATTGTAAACTCTGGAACGCTAAAACAGAAATCTTGAATCTTAACCTAATATGCATGCAAGCGATAACTTATATACAATACATAAAAGGCTCTCGGTTGGACAGGCCCAAACCGGAGAATACAAGGCTAATCTACGAGCCCAAAAGACGCAATACAAAATAGAACTTCAGCCCAACAAACTTTATATCCACGAAAAGGTGGCGCGAAGCCCTTCACTTCTAGCGACACACCTCGGCCCAAAAATTCTCAAATAAAATCTTCAAGACCCATAAAAGACCCAAAACGACCCTAGCCTCGGGCTCTGAAATCCAATAACGGATACTTTTCAAAACAAGGTGTTACAAATATATTGCTCTTTACGAATTGCTGTTTCTTCAACAACTTCATCAACAATCTTTAGTAATTCATCCTCATGATTATCATTGGCATTTGATTCCGAAGAAATGGCCCTTTCAGGTTCATCAAACAAATTTTGAAAATCCTCATATAGATTCATAAGAGGAATAATCTTAGAATTTGTTGATGGAAAATTTTCTTCAGATTGACAATCTTCCTTTTTATATTTCTTTATGTAATTATCATCAAACGTAAAATAACAACTTTATTCTATCTTCTTTGATTTCTTGTTCAGAACACGATACACATTTGATGTTAATGAGTATCCCAAAAAGATTCCTTCATCAGCTTTCACATCAAATTTGTTCCGATGTTCTTTGGAATTGAATAAAAAGCACCTGGATCCAAACACATGAAAGAATTTAACGTTAGGCTTTCGATTGTTCAAAATTTCATAAGGAGTAATTAGAAAACGTTTAGTAATGTAAGAGAGATTTTGAGTAAAACAAGCAGTAGCTATAGCATCGGCCCAGAAATAGAGAGGAAGATTCGCAAATGAGAGCATTGTCCTCGCAGCTTCACAGAGTGAACGATTTCCTCTTTTAACTACACCATTTTGTTGTGGAGTGTAAGACAAATAAAAATTGTGATAAATTCCTTTGCTTGTCAAGAATTCTTCAAATACATGATTTCTAAATTCTGAATCGTTATCACTTCGAATGTTCCGAACTGGCTTTCGCAATTGTAGTTCAACTTGCTTTAGGAAATGAATTAGCGTCTGAGTTACTTTGGATTTCTGTTTAAGAAATAATAACCAAGTAAATCGAGAAAAATCATCAGTAATAACTAAAATGTATTTGCTACCGCAAATACTTTCAATAGCTGATGGACCACAGAGATCAACATGCACTAAATCAAGTGATTCAATGATCTTGGTATTCATTGTGGAAGAATGACTCTTTCTACTTTGTTTTCCGAGCTCACTTGTAGCACATAAGTGTTCATTTTCAAATTTCAGAAGAGGAAGTCCTAAAAAGATCACCAATTACGAGCTTGTTGATATCCTTGAAGTTCAGATGAGAAAGCCTTTTGTGCCAGAACCAACTATCATCCGAAGACGCTTTCGCAAGCAAAAAGATATATGGTTTCCCTTGAATCGGATTTAGATTGTGAGGATACATTTCGCCTTTCCTTTTTGACTTGAGAAGAACAGTTTTAGTTCCTTTTGAATGATTTCTGAACCTTCTTCATCAAAAGATACCTTGAGTCCTGTACCTACAAGCAGTTGAGAAACGCTAACAAGATTGTGTTGTAAACCTGCAATGTAAGCTACCTTTTGAATTGATAATTCCTTATTAGTTATCATGTCATATCCCTTTATTTCTCCAGTAGCATTATTTCCATATTTCACTTTTCCTCCAACTTTCAAAGTCCGATGCTCTCTTAATTCAGATTTCCTTCCTGTCATGTGACGAGAATAGTTGTTATACCATTCTGAATCATACTGCTCATCACACATAACCTACAAAATTTAAACAAATTTAGGAACCCAAACCGACTTGGGTCCTTTTGAGAATTTTGTTTGAACAGGAAAAATCTTTGTTTTGTCAACCCAAAATGACTTTCTGATCAAAGTATTGTTTATCCATTTCTCTATTTTGTAAACTTCAATTTTGTTATCACAGAGATTTATTTCAACAAAATTAAATTTTCTGTGAATTGTTTCTTTGCGTTTTAAATCCATCTTTTCCATAAACTCATTTTCTTCATTTTTCAACTTTTCTTTGTATTCTTCAAGAGTGATTTTTGAATTCGAAACAACTTTGTTTTCAACGTTAAAATCTTTTGTTTTAACAATCCATTTTGAAAATTGTAACTTTGATTTCTGAATTTGAGATAAATCATTATCTTGATTAAAAGATCTTGGTAAACTGACAGAACTCTGATTTGAATTCATTCCATTTTCCTTCCAAAATTGTTTTCTTTAAGTCAAATTCTTTTTGTATCTTGCATTCATTTGTATTTTCTTTGTAATAATTTCCTTGGGAAATCTGCGAAAAAGTCCTAAAATTTTGGCCCAGTTTATGATTTATTCCTAAATTAAATTTCACTTATGAAAAAGGCAAGATTACCGGCTATTACACTCATTTTAGCCCTAGGAACCGGTAATCCTTATAATAGCCAGTTACCCCAGCTGGCTCGTCCTTATCACCCTTCACTAACCTCCCCGTCATCTACTCCTCCTCTGTAAAAACCCTTTCTTACCCTCCATCGAAGCCAAACGTTACCTGAGAAGAATCAAAGGTAAGAAAATCCACGTGGTCCTCCAATATCTCGTTTCTCTTATAATATTTCATTAATTTTTGTTTTGTAGTGTTAATGGAGAAAGTAGATGACTTCGATACCATTGACGTGGAATTGGATGAGTTTTTCAAACACAAACAAAGAAGTCGATGCAAAGATGAGTTCCTAAATACTCTCACAGACGAAGCACTTGATGACTGCACCATACCTGAGATAAACCTAAATAATTTTGAAGGAATGTCGGAAGATGAAGCACCGCAGGAGAAGCAGAGTGATAGTGAAGGTGACGATGAAGACAAATTGCAGTTTCAATACTCAACCCATGATTCGAATGTGAAATGGAACAATATGAAGCCAGTTCTTGGAGAGAGGTACGAATCACCACACCAACTAAAGCATTGTTTGACAAATTACTCTATAAGTAGGGGTTATCCAACTAGGTTCAAGAAATGTGATAGTGTAAGGCTCGTGGCTGTATGTGCAAGTGACCCTGAGAAATTTCAATGTCCCTTTGTTGTAAGGGCCTCATGGATGAGCACTGAAAGATCATTCCAAATAAAAAAAAATGGTTGAGCAACATACCTATGTTAGGAATTTCCGAAGTGCTAATCTTATGGATCCCACATGGATAGCTAGGCAGTTTCTGAAGGAGATGATTAGGAAACCAAATTTAAAATGTAAGGAAATGCAAGCTATTATTCAAAGCAGGTTCCATTGCAAGGTTTCATGGTCAAAATGTTGTAAAGCAAAGTGTAGGGCAATTTATTTAATAGATGGATAATTGAGTGATCATTATGCAAAAGTTTGGGATTATGGACATGAACTGATGAGGTCCAATCCATGGAGTACAATTCAAATATCTGTCACTATAAACCCTGATAACACTACTACTTTCCATAGAATGTATACATGTTTTAAGGCTATCAAAGAAGGATGGAAATTTGGTTGTCGAAGAGTTATAGGGCTTGATGGGAGTTTTTTGAAAGGACGATGTAAAGGTGAGCTGCTAACTGCCATAGGGAGGGATGCAAATAACCATGTGTGTCCCATTGCTTGGGCAGTAGTTTAAATTGAGAACAAGCCCAACTGGCAATGGTTCTTGGAACTATTACATGATGACCTGGAATTACAAGGAGGCTTGGATTTGTGTGTTATTTCTGATCAACATAAGGTAATGTCCAATGTCAGAATTGTATGCAAATCGGGCACAATAAAGTGTCTTGCGAGAATCCCTCAGTCAAACCAACACCAAAGCCTAAGAAGAAAATAGGAAGGCCAATTGCACTAGACTTGGGAGAGGTGGTGGAAGAGGTTGTAGAAGAGGTGGTGGAAGAGGGGGTAGAAGTGGTGGAAGAGGGTCTACCAGTGTTTATGGAGAAGGTGAAAGTTCTGGGAAAAAAGAACCTGGGATTGAGACTCAATTTGTCACCCAAACAACACCTAATGTTGAGAGTCAATTTGTCACCTAAACAACACCTACTATTGACAGTGAACATGTACCAGAAACACAGGAAACAGATGTTAACATTGATAATGAAGGTGATGGTCTTGATATGGCTGATATGGATCAAATACTACATGATTTGAGTTACCTTAGAGAGTCAAAATACAGTGAAGCAAAGATCCTTTTGTGTCTTAATATCACCCAATCACAACTTAAAGGATTTGATGCTTTGCTTCACCAATCCAAACAAGCTGCAAAGGTATATTTTATAACATTGAGAGTGAATTTTATTTTTCAATAACATAACTAACTTTTATTTTTTCCCATGCCAGGATGTGCCTTTTGTGAGTGAACATGTACCAGAAACACAAGAGGACAATGATGAAAACAAGGAGGAGAGTGACTATGAAGATGGAGTTGAAGAATCACAGGTGGACAATGATGAAGATGAAGCTGAGGATGATGAAGAGGGAGTTGATGATACTCAAGTCAGGGTTAGAACAAGAAAACCGTCTGAAAGGATCACTGAAAACATGTTAAAGAAAACTGTGGTTGACAAGAAAGGAATAGGAATGGCCCCATTAAAACCTCTTAGTTTGGATTAGATTGGTTAGGATTTAAGCAGTTATATGGGCTATTTGGGCAAATATGTTAGGAAGCCCTTTTTGGTAAATTTGTTAATATGTCCTTTCTTTTGTAAACAATATACAATATGGCTGCATTGTTAACACTATGGTTGATTTTGGTATGTTTTGTTGATGTATAAGTTACATCCATTTTGGTCATTATGTTATATTGAAAAACATCCTTCATTTGCTCACATCATACACTTACAATTGTACATTGCTCAAACAGTAGGTATCCATAAACCAATTTTTCATTCAACAACATACAACTTACATCCAACTGTCATTTAAAAGTTTTACAACAACTTAAAACTACTTTAACATAATCCACACAATCACCAACAAACACAAAAAAAATCCAATCTTCCATTTTTCACCTTCACCTTGTAAAGGAACCTCTTGAATGCCATTGTTGTGAAAATCCATAGCTTTTCCCACAAATTCTTCAACGAACTCACTGTCTACTTGAATGCCATTATTGTGAAAATCCATCAACATGTTTCTGTACCAGTTGTTTGGTAATGGGGGATCGACCCAAGCAAAATACTTGCAATCTTTTTCCTCATCCTGTTATATAGGAAATAAAACCTAATTGGAAGAGATTTGATATGTAATTAAAGAGGATTAAGGGATACTTACCCGAAAATTAGGGCAACCGATGAACCTCCTGTCAGGGTTTGTTGGCCTCCATGATGTCCACTTACCAACGGGGTCTTCACAAAAGCATGTTTCCCTTAATGCTTGCCTTCGTGATCGGTTATTGCTCTTGCTTCCCACTGAGATTGAAGATGCCATTTTGGTAGAGTTTTGCTTCGATGGAGGGTAAGAAAGGGTTTTTACAGAGGAGGAGTGGGTGACGGGGAGGTTAACGGAGGGTGATAAGGACGAGCCAGCTGGGGTAACCGGCTATTATAAGGATTACTGGTTCCTAGGGCTAAAATGAGTGTAATAGCCAGTAATATGGCCTCTTCCATAAGTGAAATTTAATTTAGGACTAAATCATAAACTGGGCCAAAATTTTGGGACTTTTTCGCAGTTTTTCTTTTCTATTAGGTATTTCGTTCATTTCCAATGAAGATTCACTTGAAAATCATTTTGTAGTACTTGGTCCAGCCTTATCATAAAAATTACTCACACGATTCACTGGTTCAAAAACATATTTTCCTTTTGATTTCCAGGAGGTCATTTCTGAGAGACCTCTCATTTCATTAGCATTGTCAATTGACTTTGACCAAAAATACTCATCACACCCTTTTGCATTATCAAGAGTAACCATGGACATTAATTCAGAAGTGTCATTTTTGTCCAGTCCTTGTTTTTAAAAAAACTTGATTAGGATTTTTCTGAATTCTTGGAAAAACTGCTGCTTCTGTTTTCAAAACTTTCGAACCATGATTTTCAACAAGTTGAACAAATTCGATTGAGTTTTCAAAAATTAAATTTTTCTTCGGTTCATCAAGATTTTTCATAAAAGTGGGACAATCAGTTTTGTCTTCTATAGAAATTTCACTCATTTCGCTTTCATCAAATTCAGAAATAGTCTCAGAATTAAGGTTCTTATTTGAATTCAATTTCTTGCATAGTAAGTTATATTTCTGCATAGCGCTCATTTTGATTTCGTGTTTATCTTCTTCGATTAACATATCTTTCAAAATGTTTTTATGCTCTTTGGACTAAATATATTCTTCAATTTTCTCAAGTCCAACTTTGTAAGAATCAAAAACATCATCTCCTAAAGACACAATTGATTCACATTTATAATATTCAGCAACAATCTCATCTTCTTTCAGTTCAAGAAAAGGTAGAATCATCTTATGTATACCCTTACCTATTTTGCAATCTAAATGAAGTTGAGTTATATTGAAGTATAAATGTTTAGTAATTAAACAGAAAATATTTTGCTGTTCTAAAAGTACTCTACTATCTCTCTTAAGAAAAATAACATCATCTCTAGATCTATTCAACTCAACATCCAAGGCTTATATTCTTATTCGTCTCTCCTCATTCTTAAATGTTATCCTCTTAAGATTATCATTCACATTAGAATTACTAATACGAGTCCTTTTTAAGCTATCACTAAAATCAGAAATCGTATAACGTAAATCATTCAATTCACTCACTTGCTCCTTGATTGACTTCGTTGCAAAACATCTAGTTGAAGCTTTTCCACCATCAATGACGTATCCTTTTCCATTTGAACTCTGAACCATCAGACATTTTCCTACATACCCTTGCTTTTCATATTTTACCATGAGACAGCCACCATGAGCAAGTTTCCTCACTTTATCGTCTTCTGAATTAGTGGACCACACTTCAACCTTTCCTCCGTCACTATCCTTTTGTACCATCAGCACTGGTTTCGCAGTTGTTGTAGATTTCTTACGGAGTTCTTCGATTTTCTGAGTATAGTAAGCTTAATCCTTCTCTTTCTCCTTCTTCTCATTTTGTTTGTGTAGCATACACTCTTTTACGAAATGATTCTTATCATGAAAATAGTTTCAGTCATATCTAGAATCACCTAACAACTTCTTCTCTTTCTTCTCATCTTCATTCCAAAAGTTCTTATAGTTCTCCCCTCTTGGCTTCTCGTAATTAGAATTTCCTTGTTTGTACTTGTTTCGGAAACAAGAAAAAATCTTAAATAATTTATTTGGGTTAGACACCATCAGTGCTTTATCTTCCTTAGAGAGATCATCATCAAAAATGTCAGATTCGAGATCATCAGCAACCGACTTTTTTTTCTTATCACCTATAACAACCAACGCCAACTATCCAACACCAGATATTAGCTTCGCTTCTTTTGTGACTTCGTCTTCATGTGATTTCAGAATTCCCACCAGTTTTGCCAAAGAATAGTTTTTGAACTGTTCATGAGCCTTAATAGTCGAAACTATCTATTTCCATTCAGATTTGAGACCATTCATGAATGTTACCTTTTCATCAATAACTTGTCGTTGAAGATTGTATTTAAGCATTCTGCTCAACAAGTGATTAAAGCGATTGAAAGTTTGGTCTACATTCTCTTCTGTTTTCTGTGTAACATCCGGATTCCTAGGTATATTATTCTATTCTTTTATTTTTGGAGGATGTGAAGGGACTCGGCGAGTTGGTGCTTAGACTCGCCGAGTAAGGTCGCAGATTCTTATCCGGGTTCATGGTTGTCACACCCCGAAAACCAAAGGCGGAAACGTTCCCGGGGTTGACTCCATGTTGTGTATCAAATCCAATGTACATAGTAATCACAGTAAACAACCATTACATTACATATATATATGAAAGTTTACATTTGGTTCAAAAGTAAATTGTACAAAGTTATACATATATCATATGAACAAAAGAGACGAGTCTTCGGAGTACTCCATCTTCACCAAAAGATATCGCCGGGTACCTGTCTAACTTGGACCTGAGAATACAAGCAGTTTGAAAATCAGCATAAAGCTGGTGAGTTCATAAGCGGTTTTGTTTTGTGAAATGTATCGATTTCCTTTAGTTTTCTGAAAAGATTTGATATCCAAGAAAATCCCATATTTTCTTATGTAAAGTAGTTAAGTTATCTTTCGTTACAGTTCTGTTACAGATATAAGTTAACCCCAGGAAAATCCCATATTTTCCTAATTGTAAGATTTATTAGATAACACATAGTATAGTTTAATTCACAAAACTATAATTTGGACGAACTGTAAATAGAAAATATTTTGAAAACCTTGGGACTACATCCCGAACCAGTTATAAGATAATTCGATAAAAACCATGGGATCACTATCCCGAAAGTAGATATAATATAGCTCGATAAACCATGGAATCATTATCCCGAAACTAGATATATGATAGATTGATAAAATCATGGGATTATCATCCCGTATAAGATTTAGTTTCAAAACCATGGGATTGCCATCCCGAACGAAATATAGACACAAGATCATGGGATTATCATCCCGAACGAGATATAGACATAAAACCATGGGATTACCATCCCGAACGAGATATAGATTACAAGACCATGGGATTATCATCCCGAACAAGATATAGATTCTAAACGAAATCCTAACTGTGAATAAGTTTATATTAATACATATTGTGAGTCGGGTAACCATACTGATACGACAACGAGACCTCCTTGACGTTAGTCAGACGTCGATTGATATTCAGAATTTGTCACCCTAGGCGTGCCCGCCTAACTGTAGCTAGCAGTTAAGGTGTGGAATTGTCAGTCCCGAATAGATCTATTCACAAACTCTTCGCTCTCCCTCCAGGAGACTCTGGTTATACTTCCGGAGAGGATTTACTTGATCATCCATAAAGGGTAGTGACTATCACACAAGCTAGTATTAAACTATTCACTGGATTCTCATACGATAACAACATACAAAGATTTTAAGACATGATACAGTTGAAAAATAGATACATACAATGAAACTATCTGGCAAAAACATTCAAATGATACGGAGATAAACTGGATCAGACATAGTTTATCTAATAACTTAATACAGATATCAGTACACGATATAAAGAGAAACATAGAACCCCAAATTATTCCCATAATAATTTGATTAGTTTGGTTATTTTCTTAACTAAAATCCATTTAGTTGTAATTGATAAATCATTCCTTATGCTCAACATAATACATAAGGAGTAAAAGAGTTTATAAAATTGCCAGATATTATTTGAAACACATAAATGTTATGATTTGAAAACAGTTTTGGTTTGCTTGTATTCCCCCCCTGAAAACAGTTAAAAACAGTGAAAAAGGCGTAGGGGTATGAACTCACCGGACGAGAAGTATGACGATTTGGATGCTAAGAGTTGATCTGGGGCTTGTAAATACACGAGGTTCCTAATTATAATGTAAAGATACCCATTTGTATCTAATTAGGACTTAGATTGATTGTTGGATAGGGACAACTGCTTCTAGTCGCGAAAACACTCCGATACGAGTGTTTGGAGGGACCCGGGTGGCGTTTAGGGATGGGAAATGACACTAGGGACTTGGGACATGAGTTTACTCCCCATGAGTAAACTTATACAAGAGTGTTAGGTCCAAAACACCCATTCCCCATGAGTTTACGGCCGTAAACTCATGGTAGGGTGGTTTATGGTGCAATTTTGGGTTATAATTGGATATGGACACTTGGAAATGCTTGGATTAATTTTTCTTAAGACTTGGATTAATTTAAAAACATCATTTACAACACATAAGGGAGTTTACGGCCTAGGCATGGGTTCTTTGGCCGTAAACTCTCAATTCTCCAAGATTTAGTGTTTTTAAGTTGTTAAAATCAATCACATGTGATTCTAAAAATTCCCACAAGCCTAGAAATGAGTTTGCAAGTGACATATGAGGGATTTATGGAGTTTACGGCCTATGAGACCCCCCTTATGGCCGTAAACTCTAATATATGAAGCTACAATGTGTTTCAAGGCCTGAAACTTGCATAGAATGGCTTCTAAAATTCATCTAAAGGCTTTAGGGGTGTTTAGTTTGCATTCTAACACCAAAAATTTTGGAGTTTACGGCCCAAGAACAGGTCTTGGCCGTAAACTCTTAGAAATCCCACAAAAGATGTGTTTAAGGCCTTTAAAGTATTTTTGGTTGGTCCCTTGATTTATTCCAAGGCTTTTGGTGGTGTTGGATGGCTTTCTAACACCTTAGAATTGGATTTATGTCAAGTTTTGGGGAGTTTACGGCCCAAGCACTATCCTTGGCCGTAAAATCATCTAAATCCCCCAAAAATTATGTTTCAAGTGTCCAAATGGTAATACCAAGGCCCTATAATTCATATCTAAGTCATAGAGGTGATTTGGAAGGGTTTAAAGGCATGAAAAACCCCATTAACATGAGTTTACGGCCCAAGCTTATGCCTTGGCCGTAAACTCCTTCAAAGTCCTCAAAATCAAAGTTTTAAGTTTTCTAAGTCCATATCTCGAAGTCCCTTAGCCATATCTAAAGTCCAATTGAGTTAAGGAAGGAGTTTAAGGGCTTAAAACTCTTCAAAATGGTGTTTAAGGCCTAGGCAGCCTCCTGGGCCGTAAAATCACATATATTGTCCAATTTCATGATTAAGTGTCTAATTTGGAAGCTAAAAATGCTATAGATTAAGGCTAGGAAGGTACCTTAAGGATTTGAAGCCTCAAATTTGAGTTTTGGACACTTAATCTTTGGATTTAGGAGAGAGGTTAGAGAGAGAGTAGAGAGAGAAGGAAAAAGCTTCAAATGAGTGCTTAAACATGTTTATATAGTTCCTAAAACTTGGACACGGTGGAATTCTACCCGATACCGGCCTTAAACGATGCTTTGGGTCGCACCCGATTGAGTTTTTCGTCACCCGACGAGGATATTTCTAAAACTTATGAAATAAATGTTTTGGGCTAAATTCATGAGTTCCTAAATGATTTGGACCCTCATTGAATGAAAATAAATATATAATTTTAGATAACTAAGCCCAAAAGCGATAACGGGACATTTCGATTTCCGACGAGTTATTCGGGTAGAATGGGTTTTCGGCGATGAACAACTTCGGGTTGTTACAATGGTTGGACTCGGCGAGTCCATGCTGTTTAATGAAACCCTAATTTCCTGGGTTTGGGACCTATTTAAAGGCCCTTAGGGCCGTCATTTGCTGCTACCAAACTCCAGAGAGAAACCCTAAAGGAGCTAGAGCGTTTGTGAGAGGATAGGAGCCATTTCTTGATCTTTGTGGTTGATTCTTGCAAGAAGGAGGTGTTTCTAGCTTAGAGGAGACAAAGGAGGTTGTGCATATGTGGATTTCAAGCAAGAGACTTCATCTTTGAGGTATTATATCGCCCCTTTATCTATTTTATTGAAGGAATCCATAGATGTAGAGTTTTATGACCTTTATTGGAAGAAAATTGCGAGGATATGGCCCTATTCATTTTGAGACTTCAGATCTAGACCCATAGTGGTCTAAAGAGCTTATCTCAGCTTGCTTTATCTTGAGCTATGGAGGTGTTGAGCTAAGGATGTTACGTTTGGGGCTAAATCACCAAGTGAAGCCTCCTAGACGTCCCATGAGTGTCAAGATTCGAACTTTACGTGTTTATCAGGCTTGGGAAGGTCAGATCTATGGATCCAAGGAACAGATCTGACCTCAGGAGGCCATTTGAGTTTATGCATGGCATGAACTCGCCGAGTCCAAGGGCAGACTCGGCGAGTAGGGTTAGGGTTTCCCATAAATCACTCAGTGAGTGGACTTGCCGAGTTGGGGGAGTAACTCAGTGAGTCAGAGGGGGATTAGAGGACTGGAGTTCATAGCGGAACTCGCCGAGTTGATCTTGAGACTCGTCGAGTTGAGTCGAGGTGGCCCCACGATTCATGCCAGGTGTGACTCATCGAGCAAGGGGAGGAACTCGACCTACCAAGCGAGACTAGAGAGTTAGTGGACACATGTAGACTCGCCGAGTCGCCCAAGTGCAGTCGACGAGTCGGGTCAAAGTTTGACCATTGACTTTTGTTGACTTGTAGGATTTGGTCAATAATGTGGCCTTTGAGCTAAAAGAGGGGTAAAATGGTCTTTTTCCATCTAAGGGTGCC
The DNA here is from genome assembly GCF_002870075.4 of Lactuca sativa. Classification (NCBI taxonomy): domain Eukaryota; kingdom Viridiplantae; phylum Streptophyta; class Magnoliopsida; order Asterales; family Asteraceae; genus Lactuca; species Lactuca sativa. Next base: position 118,914,584 of record NC_056628.2, read on the forward strand.
AAGAGAGGGCTGAGTCTAGTCCTGAGAGTTATATTTATGAGAATATTTACTTTATGTGATTAGGCGGAGGCTAGATCGTATTTCTACCGAGTCAGAGATTTACCGAGACACCTGAGGTGAGTCTTCTCACTATACTTTACCTAGTGTGGTACAGAGATATGTGACAGTGTATCATAGAGTTATGTGCCAGTACATTTGCATGTTATTTATGTGTTGAGATTTATTGTGATGTGTGATATGCATGATTCAGAGTATACAGAGTAGGACCAATGGGCCCATAGAGTTAGGGCCAGAGGGCCCATAGAGAGTTGGGACTAGAAGGTTTCACTGAGATACATTGACCAGAGGGTCAGTAGAGTTATATCCTCGAGTGGCTAATATGTGTTAGAGTGGTATTTTGGGGAACTCACTAAGCAATTATGCTTACAGTGTTATGTGTTGTGTTTCAGGTACCAGCGATGATCGTGGGAAGGCGTCGGCATGACTCGTACACACGCACACTGGAGTTCATATGTTTTGATCTTGGGGTTTTGTATTAAGATAATGATGATACAATGTTTTAAAATGTGGATGTGAATGAAATTATATGGTTTTTAAAATGTGAAAAATTGTTTAAATTTTTATGGTGTTACATTCTGCACAAAGGATCCAAACTCTAAAATGGTTTCGTTTGCAGAGAATGTTCTAGGTCGTCATCACCAAAGTATAATTCCTTCAGTTTGTCCCAGGTTTTCTTTGTAGTGTCTAGTGAGTTGACAAGACGAAATGTGTCAGAAGGAAGAGCAAATCGAATAATTCTCATTACCTTCAAAGTGAAAGGCCTAGTATGCTCAAGAGTCATATTCAAGTAAATCTTTTGATGGCCGAGGTGTATTCGTGATTTCTATAACCAAGTTATAGGCCGATTACACAAGTTTTTTTCAAATTGGACAATTTAATCGGAAATATTTTGTGATAAAGGATACCTAAGCAAGAGGGTTGTGAGACATAGATGGGATCAAACATATCTAATTAAATTTGTTATTAGTGATCCCACAAATCTAGGAATTATATAGTGATATATAATTGATAATCGATATCTACCGAGTTGAATTCAAATGGACGGGGTAAATGATACCTAACCATTAATTTGTTTTGCAACTTGGATCATATATTTTGATAATTAATGTTTTTGCAAACTAAAAGGGTATTGATTATTGAAGATTAAATATTGAAAATACTAAATGAATTTTGTTAAAAAATTTGTAGTTAGGTAATCCATTCTCATTATCATGTATTGTCATTTTTCTTTAATGACTTAATGAAAGAATAACATTCAATAGATACTACTTCAATGAATGAGTTCATGTCTTAAGAGACACTCTCGTAAGAGATATGAAATTGTATACACTTAAAGGTCCTAGTCCTAAACTATTTGCTTTGAGCAATTAAACCTGAACATGACACCTAGTAAAGGCATCACTGTGATGCTTAAGATGCTTCTAGCATCAAGCTAGGAATAGTTATTCATGACTTCTAGGAAGTCTTGGATTATTTAAACATATATCTTACTATATAACAGGTCAAGGAATATTCCAATAAATACAATGAAATTTTATTTAAAGCTAGTTTAAACATTTGAATAATACAAGGCTAAAAGAATCACCTTGGTGATCTAGGAGGCCCATGTTTTTATAGACTAGACACCTATAAGCCCATGAAATTTACTAAGCCAACATAGATGGATCTTGTTTCTTTTGTGAAGAAACTGGACACTGGAATAGGATTTACTCCTCTTATTTGGGAAGAAAGTCTGGAAGAGACTAGTACTTCTTCTATCTATTAGATAGAACTCATACTTTTCTTATAACACTTAGGTAATTGGTACTTATATGTTAATCTAATATTTTTAAATGGCTTGCAAATATTTATTGAAGAGTAACCAAGCTAAGCACAATCAAGTTGGAACTACACTCTAGGAGTTTAGTTTATTATTTATGCTTAGAACATAAATTACTTACAATGTAATACAATATTAGTTTTAGAACAAAATATATTTTAATTTAGCATGCCTAAATTTATGTCTCAGTTATTTTATTCAAGTGTTTTACTTAATCGTTTTTCAATACGATAATATTCATTTTTTGAAATGATTAACTTCTATTTATGAGACTAGATCTCTTAATAAAATTGTAAAGTAAATATCAACATTTTTATAAATAAATTAAGTTCTATATGCAAACACTTTTGATTTAAACTTGTTTTAAATCAAACTTATCTTTGATATTGTTATCTTTATCATATAAATGACGTTCACATATTCCAACTTCAAGAAAGGGATCTTTGAAGGCAAATAACGTAGTTTATTTGACATATGTGAACCTTATTTATATGTAAAGGATTCCTAATGAAAATTTCACTAAGGTGTAGAGAAAATAATTAAGGAATTATGCACTTTGGTGTATGACTTCCTTTTTAATGAACGTCTGAGATTAAGCATAAGATACCAAGTCAACTTTACCAACTATAGTAGTTTTAATTATATTTTACGTGGTAAAATATAATTGTAAAATCTTTGTTGAAGGTTTTAAAAGTTAAGATACAAACCGGTAAGAACTATCTAAGGCCTTAATGATAATAAAGAATGAATTAATTCTTACTTGGTATGATTTACTTTCTAATTAGTAGAAATATCCTCCTTTAATCTTTTGCAAAAATACTTCAATCACTATCAATTGTATCTTGAATACCAATACCAACTAATAAGTAGATTAAACACTTTATAAGATGAAGTATGGAGAGGCTCCATCCTAATCTTACTTAATGTTTTATGTATTTGAAGCCGATATTGGACTAAAGCTTCTAAACCCAAAATCTACTAAGTACATATTTGTATAATACTCTGAATGTGGCTTAGATTATCATATGCAAACCCGCCAAGAATAAGTCATTTTATTCTTGTGAAAGCTAAGTCAGTAGAAAGCAAGCTTCTAATGACAAATCAAGTGGGAGGTACATGGAACTTGAAGCAGCTCAAGAACCATAACCTTATGTAGTAATAGTTGGCACTAGTTTTAACATGGATTGTTAAAATTGAATAATAGCTATTAACAAACACAAATTGTTTGCATTAATGGTAGACTTCATGTATGACTTGAGAAATGCGGAATCTCTCATTGATGAGATTCTATTGATGGTTTCTGGAAAATCCATCAAATAACAAGATGCTATGTTAGATCTCGAATCTGATAAATGACTTAGACTTATGAACATAAGATGAAATCCATGTATGATAATAAAAAATAGGCTTGATTAAAATTTATCCCTATAGCAAGTATAGAAGGAGTAAATGATTCTTCTAGAAATAATAAATCACATGGATAACCATACACATTTAAAGCAATATTTGTAATAAAAGTTTTTTCTGATACTCATGTCATTCACTATGGTCCTCATCATACTCATGAAATTGACTATGATCAGACCTTTCTAACAAGTAGCTATGATTAGATCAATAAGGATATTTTTTACTATAAATTCATATTCTTAATATGAGATATAGTAAATAGATTTCAAGAAAGACCGTTTTTCTTAATAGACATCTACTAGAAGATATCTACATAGATTAGCCTGGAGGTTTTCTTGATCCATGTTATCCTAACAAATGTGTAGAGCTTGAGATCCACTTTTAGATATAAAGCAAACAACTCAATGCTACAATCAACATTTTATGTAAGACCACAAGGTATGTTTTAATATCAAAATGAATAGAACATATGTGTTTAATAGGAACTAGTAGGTGCATAGTGATATTTCTAATCTTGTATGAATGAGACATACTTAATCATTTGAAATCACATTCTGACTAAGCAAGGTCGTTTTCACCTTGACTCAGAAGTTGTTTCTAAAATGAAAGACTTAGGAAGAATAAGATATATTCTTGGAATGTAAAATCTATAAGAGATAGATAAAATGAATGTTAAAAGTTTTATATCCTTATACATATATTGGCAATATCTTGAAAGGGATCATGACACAAGATTATTTTGGAGAATTCTTGGCATTGTCATATGGCATCAATTTGAGCTAGCCTCAAAAGTACATAGTTCATAGGCTTGAACTACATGAAATGATTTATATTCTATTTTCTTGGCAAATGAATTCATCATTTACGCCATATTATCAGTGGCGAATCTATAACGAAAAACTACGTGGTTCCTTATGTAAATAAAACTAAAAAAATAAAAGAGTAAAAATTACTAATGGCATCAGGTTGGGTTGTATGCCTTAAAATAATTAAACATAACTTCAATATTTATAATAGTTTTACATTTGAACTCTAAGAGATCTTATATCTTGAAATATATATTAATAATTATATCATTATCGATACTTTCTAAAACACTTGTTTTAATATATGATATTAAACTATCATTCAAAAATTGAAATATATAAAATATAAGCAGGAAGAAGTGGCACCCAGTGAAAGGACAATGGTTGCCGGTGGCCAGACGACGGACAGAAGGATCTATCGACCAGACATGTAAGAACCTTATGAGGTGTCAAACGTTAGGAGATGTCAATCAATGATCACATTTCGTGAAGTTTTCTTTTATTATTGATCTATTACCCAATGAATAAATTTTAAATGGATCGAGGCAGTGGACTATTTTAATTAAACTATAATATATACATTTTAGGTTGATGTATATTGTTTTTTTTTCCAAAAATTACAAGGTAGGTCCTATAACACTAATGAGATAGTTCACCAATTTTTTCATATATATTTTATATTAATATTACTAATATTAAGAAAATTTGGTAGGTCCTAGGACCTACCTACCTTCAAAGTAGCTACGCCCTTGCATATTATGCATAGGACATGGTATTTGATCATGCTGTAAGCATGTCATAGGATACTAGTTGATACATGGCTAAGTCACTGGATGACTAAAAGAGCATTCTAAGAGTACTTTAGAAGAACTAAGAGAATGTATCTGAGACAATCAGTTTAGAAAGGATCTTTATGAAAGAGCTACACAAGATGTTAATTTCTAAACTGATATAAATAATTATGAATTATAATTGGATTTTGAGTTCATTATGGAATGAAGGGTAACTTTTGTTGGAATGGGGTCCAAGCAAAACATAATGACATAATCTAATACAAAATAAGAATACACTACTTTAGAAGTTGAATTCAAATATGATTGGATGAATGGAATCATTGAAAAACTATGTTGATTTCTGCCATTCGAGGATCACATTGAAATCTTTGTGACTTCGAGAGTATACTTAATTAAGCTAAGAGACTCTATGTCACAAAAGAGCACCAGTCATATTGTCCAAGATATTTAACTATACTTAGAGTAAAGTTAAGTATAGAGATTTTAGTATTCATAGAATTCACACAAATTAAATTTTGACAGATCCATTAATAGTCATTATTTTGAGCTAAGTATGAATGATCACACTTCAGCTATAAGACTTTATTATTCTATCAATGGATTTTTCATTTCGATTTAGTATTTGGATATTGGAATATTATAACAACAAATATTAGATAATGTTGTGATATATTGGGATATAGTCATCACATTAATACTTTTTGTGTTATATATTAACATGTTTAATCCATGAATAATGTTATTATTCTAAAGGTTCAAAGTCGGTTATATTTGTGGGAGCAATTATGAAATAAGACTAATATGAATTGGATTGGTTGACTCCACTAGATGAAAGTATGCAAGTGGTTGTAACCAAGTTTCATAGGTACTTATCAGAGAACTAGTATTCAATTGAACCGTATCAAGATCATCTCATGGATTGCTATCGTGAATGATACTTTATTAAAAGGTACTATCTTTGTATCCTGAACACTTGAGATGCATAGTGCGACTTAGGTGTAGTGAGTACTATGCTTTTATAATGGTCAAATGTTGTTCCTTAACCAGGCAGTTATAAAAGCCATTTTTAGGTATGGTGTGAACTATGAAAGAGGCTTATGTAGTCAAGATGGGATGTGTTCCTCTTATGTGTTGAGAGTAGAAATCTAAGGTGTCTTACCAAAAGTTGAACAACCAATGATATTGATTGTGATTCGAATATCATGTTCAACATGATGTCTGTAGCAAAGGGATAACTGATAAAATTACCTTATACACCAATTGTAGCTTTGAGATTTTTGGGAATTGGGCGTTGATAGAATGGCCCAAATAGTCATATGGTCTTAGGGACTGTGAAATGTTGCTAGACGTTCACAACTTTCTATATCATTCTAATATGAGTCTTGCGCAAGTGGGAGATTGAAAGGCCTAGTATGCTCAAGAGTCATATTAAAGTGATATTACTAAATAACATATGATACTAATGGGTCACACTAACAACAACTTGATACAATTGATTATTTATTAGAAATTGATTATAGTAAATATTCAATAAAACTCTTATAATTAAATTGAAAATTATTTATATCATGGAAATAATAAATTCCATTAGCAAGTAACTCAATATATATCATATGGTATAGTTTATAAGTCATGTACAAACTTTTGGACTAGTTGAATATTTTTGTCTTTTTCCAAAAAGACAAGGTTTATATTTTATAAAAGAGTTTATAAAAGTTTGACTTTCTTTCTTCTTCTTTATGCAATTTTCGAGATATGCATAAAAAGAAGAAGTGTGTGACTTGTCTAATCATGCTTTAAAGGCATGAGAGATATGCTTATGACAATGGGGACATGTTTTCTTAAAGTGCTAAGGACTAATGGTTAATAACTTCACTTTATGCATATAATAAGAGAGCTTGCACTTGGATTATTTGCTCATTCATTCCTTGATGCAAAATCCAAATCCTCTCTTTCCTCCCCCTTTCTCTTTAGTTTTGGTTATAAAACTTGAAGAACACTTGCATCTTCAATCCCTCTTTATGTTCATATTGGTTATGAACTTAAAGCTTAAGGGTTTAAGAGTTTTGGACTAGCATCTACATCAAGTTGAGTCATTGTTGGTGTCTCAAAGGTTCCACATTCTTCATCAACTTCCAAGCCTTCCAAGAGGACCCAAAGAACTACAAAGGTTGTTATTTTTTCACCTATTCTTTGGTTGATGTTTTAATCTTTCTTTAAATTGCAAGAAGATCCTTGTTGGGTATAAATTGTTTATGTTATTTCAGATATTAAAGTCTTCCGTTACCATATTTTTCAAGTTTATGAAACTATTTTTGAACTAAAACCCAACACAAAGTACACATAAGCTTATCCTTCTCATCATTAGGAATTTCTGTATTTTCAGCAATGATTGCATCATAGTCTTTTTGAGTTTTGACTCCTTGTCTCGTACCAAAATACTTGTATGTTTCAACCGTCATTACGTGCCAAATTCTAGATCCATTTGTTTTAATTCCCAGCACATAATCTTCAAAATGAAGAGCCTAAACTCTGTAATCTTCAAGAAAAAGGATAGGAATCCTTGTTGTTGAATCAATACTGCTTGGAATATTGAATGAGAGAGAGAGTGAAGGTCATCCTTAGGCATTTTAGCAAAAGCTCAATGAAATTCAATATATAATAGGATGTGTAAGCTTGAATCGAGTCTAAGGAAAATGAAGGATTTAGATCTGAAATCTACAATCAATTTGCAACAAAGAGATTGCAGAATGTAGAAATGATTAAGAGAAGAAAAATAGATATGAGAAAACTGAAAAACCCTTAATCGACAGAAGAATAGCAATTTCATTACACTATCTCCTGCTTTCATACCAATTGTTGTTAATTATAATATGATAAGATCGATATATTCTATATTGTAAGATGATTCAAAGATTTGGAGTGATAATAATTGAAAAGAGACTGAGCTTCATTCACTAAGCATTATAATATTTCGTTTACAAGTTCATCACTATTCTATCAATGCTAGGACAGTATCTCTGGAAAAAGACAATTACAACAAACTATTTATAGAAAAAAAAGACTAACGATTCCGAAAATAGACATGCCCATTTCGGAATCAGAACTAAGCTAAATTCTGAAAACTACCACTTTGATACAACATAAACAATGACTTAACAAGAAAAGGTCATTATTTCTGAAGAAAAAGAATTGTTGCTGTGTAAACTAAAAGCATTCAGAATTTTAAGGTTTGCTCTTCCTCCAGATACATTCCGTTTGGTAAGTTCTTGTGATATTACTTATGATATTTGGAAAATATTGAAACAGTTATACTTTGGTGATGATGATTTACTTCATTCGACTCAAACTATTCTTTTGTCTGAATTTGATTCATTTAAATAAATATCAGATGAATCAATTGAATAAACGGTTACTCGTGTTAACCATTTACTGAGTAGAATGATGAAGCACAAGTTAGATAGGAAAAAAAATAAACAGAATGTAACTTTCTAAATGGATTGAGTGCTGAATGGAAACACATTGTTTCAACTGTCAAAGCTCATTAACAGTTTAAGGACTATTCACTTGCTAAACTGGTTAGGATTTTCAAATCTCATGAGAAGGAAGTCTTGAAATAATCAAAATGTGTTCCAAATGCAGGTCCATTAGCTTTTATTGCTAACTCTGAAGGATCTAAAGGCAAATTATCTATGGTGACTCAAGAAGAATCTGATTCTGACAATCTAGATGAGGAATTCACAAGCGAAGTCAAAGCACTCATGGTCAACAATCCTAAAATGTTTCTTAAGAAAAACGACTCGAAATTCAAGGGAAATAAGTTTAACAAAGGAAACAATAGTAATGGAACCTTTACAAATCAAAATCTGATTTCGGAAAAGGAAAGAGGTGAAGGTTACAAGAAATATTAGAAAGAAGAAGAGAAAGTTGAGAAGAATCTGCTTGGTGACTCTGGTTATGACTGTATCTACTGTCATGGCAAAAATCATTTTGCTAGAGAATGTATGCTGAGAAAGATGCATTATAAGAAGGAAAAGACAAAAGATGAAGCTTACTACAATATGAAATTTGAAGAGTTGTGAAAGCCCAATGGTACTGGAAAGGAACTGATAGTTGAAGAAGATGATAGTGATGGAAGAGTTGAAGTATAGTCAATTGATTCCGAAGATGATGAAGTTCGGAGGCCCACTCATGGCAAAATATTTGTTGTAAAAGAAGATAAGAGTTGTGTTGGTGGAAAGTGGTTGATGGTCGGAAGCACTGATTCTGAAAGCTAGGAATATTTCACTGATGAGGGTGCAAAATTAGAAGTCTGTCTTTCAGTAACAAGGGTCAGAGAGTATATAAGAGAATGTGAGAAAGTGATCAGTAAGGTACACTTTATTCTTAAATATTTTAATATTCATGTTACTCTTTATGATTTTGAACTGACTGAATTACATGATATAGTTTCTGATTTTAGTGAATGTCTGAAGCGATCTCGTATTAAGAATTTTGAACTTACTGATGGTTTTAGCAGGGAAACTTTCAAAAGCGAAGAGAGAATGATGAAACTGATGCAGATTGTTACAATTGTGAATCTGCGATATCAACTGATGAATCTTTACATGATTCGTATAGAATTGGTCTTCAAAAAGTTGAGGAATTCATTAAATCAAAAGAAAATAAATTGGTAAAGAAAAATATTCTAACTGAAGAGGACAAATAATAAGTCAAACAAAATTCAAATGAGGAATATAACTTGTTACGCCAAAGGTTGAAACTGGAAGAATATCATTCTAATGAGAATATTTCTAATTTTGATGAAAGAAAAATGAGTGAAATTTCGGTTGAAGATGAAATTGCTTGTTCTTCTTTTGTGGAAAATATTGATGAACCAAAAAGAAATATGATTTTTGAAGATTTTGTTGAATTTGAAGATCATGTTGTGAATAAAGGATTTGAAATTTTGACAGAAAAAACAACTATTTTTTCGAAAGTTCAGAAAACTCCTAATCAAGTTTTTGTGAAAAAGGGTCTTGACAAGAATGATACATCAGAATTGATATCCATTGTTGATAATGATAATGCAAAGAGTTGCGAATATCATTTTTGGTCTGCACTAATTGACAATGGTGATGAGACAAAAGGTCTTTCTGTAAAGACTTCATGGAAAGTCAAAGAAAAATATGTTTAAGAACCTTTGAATAAGGTGTATGTTTCACACGGGGTTCGTGAAACAAGTGGCACAAAAGCTGTACCAATTTTTGTTACAAAGAAAGAAGTTATGAAAAATAATTCAAAAGGAAAAACAAATAGTAAAAAACTAGTTGAAGAAATCAAAGCAAATAAAAGAGCAATGAATGCTAGATATAAGAAAATTTTGATTGCAAGGAAACAGTTTTAGAAGAAAAAGGAAACTATGGTTAATAATAAAAGTGTTAATCATGTTTCTAATAAATCAAATCAAATGGTTGTTAATTCATCAAGATCTTTTAATCTAAATGTCCATTCATCTTCACATCTAAAAGCAAAATCAAAATTTTCGTCAAATTTATATTATTCAAAAAGAGGAAAACTCAATGGTGAAAAGTCAAAATTTGTTGAAGTTTCAAAGAAAAATGTTTTGAATCAAGATGCTAATCTAAAAGCATATGAAGCCAAATTGAAACAAGAAGAAGAAGATGTTTTAGAGAAAATGACACAACAAAGAAATTTTATTTTAATAGAAAAACTTCTGTTGCTGAAATTAATCTTTATGATAATAAATCTCAAGTTTTCAAAATGGAAAAAAGGAGTGAATAATATTGTGATTAAGAAATCATTTTGGATTGATAAATATAAGATTTTTCATGTCTTAAACTCAAAAGAAAAGTTATCACCAGGACCCAAAAGGGTTTGGGTTCCTAAGTTGCCTTATTTTTGTAGGTAGTTTATGAAAAACATTTCGATTCGGAATGGTACATTGATAGTGGTTGTTCTCGTCATATGACTAGAAGGGAATCGGAGTTAAGAGAGTATTGAAGTTTGAAAGATAGTGGAAAAGTGATATTTGGAAATAATGCAACTTGTGAAATCAAAGGATATGGATTAATCACCAATGTAGACTTTACAATTTGAAAGGTAGCTTATGTTGAAGGATTACAACACAATTTAATAATTGTTTCTCAACTTGTTATAGGTTTTGGTCTCAAAGTATCGATTGATGAGGACGGATCGGAAATTGTTGATAAAGCTCCAGAGAAAGTGATTATGAAATTTATCCTCTAAATTTTAAACGAATTCACAGAAAACCTTCAATCTGCTTGCTCACAAAAGTGTTTTCGGAAGATGGTTATGACACAAGAGACTTTCGCATCTCAACTTCAAAGATATTAACAAAATTGTGATTGTTTATCATGTGTGAGGAGTTCCACATCTTAAATTTGAAAAAGAGCATATGCGTGCAGTTTGTGAAATAGGAAAACAAAGTAGAAAAACTCATTCATCAATAATAAATACTAAAATAGTTGAGCCACTTGAATTAATTCACATTGATTTATAGGGTCCTTCATCAATTGAGAGTATTGGTGGTAACAAGTATATCTTGGTTATTGTTGATGATTTTCACGGTTTGAATGGCTTTTCTTTCTTAAACAGAAATCTGAAATTACCAAAAGGATGATTGATTTTGTGAAGTAGATAGAGTTACAATTACAAAAACCAGTTCGGAAGATCAAAAGTGATAACAGATCGGAATTCAAAAATCAAGTATTTGAAGAATTCTTGATAAACAAAGACATTAGTCATAACTTTTTGTCTATGTATACTCTACAGTAGAATGATGTAGTTGAAAGGAGAAACTGTTCTTTATGTGAAGCTGTAAGGACAATGTTATCTTTTGCCAATCTTCCTTTATATTTTTGGACTGAAGCGATTAGAGCTGCATGTTTAACTCAAAATCGTTCATTTATCATTTTAAGGTTTTCTATTATTCCATACGAAATTTTGAATAAATGAAAACCTAACGTCAAATTCTTTCATGTTTTTGGTTCTAGGTGCTTTATCAACAACTCAAAAGAACATCGCAACACGTTTGATGTTAAAGCTGATGAAGGAATTTTTCTGGGATACTCCTTGATGTCAACAGCTTTCTAAGTTCTTAACAAGAAATCTAAGAAAATTGAAGAGAGAGATATTATATTACTTTTGATGATAAATATGTCAAAAATTCTCAACTAAATTTGAATGTTTTCTCTAATGAAAATGTTCCGTCTTCTAACTATCAGTAGTATCCTCTTATGACTCTTTATGAAGATTTTTTTAAATCTTTTTGATGAGCTAGAAAAGGCAATTTATTCTGAAGAAAAGGCTAAAGATAACAAAGAAGATGAATTGTTGAAATTAGTTGATGATGTAATTGAAAATGTTGAAATTCATAAAGATAGTCGACATTATAATTCCAATTCTAATTTAAATAATGATGATTTTGTCCAGGGGAGAATTCAAATGAGAATACAAGTGTGACACCCCCGAACCAGATGGCGGAAACGTCCGAGGGCTCACGTGATATTAATTGAATACCATAACAATGAATATACATGAATCATAACATAAACGTCACCATGCATCAATATATTACAAACTGGAATTGTTCACATCAAGTACATCGTTTTAACATTACACATTCATAACATAAATAGGTTGAGTGTTTTTAACAACATAACATCTAACATTACTTCATAATACTCTTCCACTTACCTATTACCTGAGAATACAAGTTATTTTGGAAAAACGTCAACATATGAAATGTTGGTGAGTTCATTAGAAATGTTGTGATAAAATGATTTGTGAAGTTTTGTAAAAACCCAAAAAATCCGATATTTTCTAAAAAGACTTTTGTTTATCAAAGTGTGAGATCCATAAGTTGATGCATGAATGATTAAAAACACACACACACACACACACATATATATATATATATATATATATATATATATATATATATATATATGAAAGGGTATTTTATATCATAGTTATTGAGTTTCGTACGAGTAGTATTGAATTCCCCGGAAAACCCGATGTTTTCCGATGTTGAAATGTATTCGTAATCACTTGTTTTTGTATTGTCTTAACGAATGAGTATTGAACTAATCCATATTGTATATCGTCCTAATTTTATCTACTTTGATTTCTCGTAAGCCTTAAAAAATGAATAGAAGGGGGTATTATGTCCTGCTACTATCGTAAGTTCCTTAGGCTGTCGTGGATGCGAAAGACACGATGGTCCAACTCGCATTTGGTTACTGTGACCTTACTAGCTTTTCTAGCGGGACAATTTGGCTCACTAGCACATAAAGCTATTGAAAGTCCTTTTATAAAATATTGGGTCATTGAAGGCCCAATAACATATAAGTGTTATCCCTTTGGGCCCAAAGGGATAACGCTTATATGTTATTGGGTCTTCAATGACCCAATATTTTATAAAAGGACTTTCAATAGCTTTATGTGCTAGTGGGCCAAAGTGTCCTGCTAGAAAAGCTAGTAAGGTCACAGTAATCAAATGCGAGTTGGACCATCGTGTCTTTCGCATCCACGACAGCCTAAGGAACTTACGATAGTAGCAGGACATAATATTCCTCTTCTCTTCATTTGTTAAGGCTTACGAGAAATCAAAGTAGATAAAATTAGGACGATATACAATATGGATTAATTCAATACTCATTCATTAAGACAATAACCAGTAATTACGAATACATTTCAACATCGGAAAACATCGGGTTTCCGGGGAATTCAATACTACTCGTACGAAACTCAATAACTATGATATAAAATACCCTTCATATATATATATATATATATATATATATATATATATATATATATATATATATATATATATGTTTTTTTTAAATCATTCATGCATCAACTTATGGATCTCACACTTTGATAAACAAAAGTCTTTTTAGAAAATATCGGATTTTCTAGGTTTTTTACAAAACTTCACAAACCATTTATTACAACATTTCTTATGAACTCACCAACATTTCATATGTTGACGTTTTTCCAAAATAACTTGTATTCTCAGGTAACAGGTAAACGGAAGAGTATTATGAAGTAATGTTAGATGTTATGTTGTTAAAAACACTCAACCTATTTATGTTATGAATGTGTAATGTTAAAACGATGTACTTGATGTGAACAATTCCAGTTTGTAATATATTGATGCATGGTGACGTTTATGTTATGATTCATGTATATTCATTGTGATGGTATTCAATTAAAGTCACGCGAGCCCTCGGACGTTTCCGCCGTCGGGTTCGGGGGTGTGACAGGTTGGTATCAGAGCATTGTTTATAGTGAACTAGCGTATCTAACCACACATTGATATGCAACTATAAACCAAAAAGGGACTAACCCAACTCTGAACAAAATAAAACAAATAAAAACACAACTATAAAACATATTTGCTTGTGTGAATTAGGAAACTGTCACACCCCCGAACCAGATGGCGGAAACGTCCGAGGGCTATTGTGACTCAATTGAATACCATCACAATGAATATACATGAAACATAACATCATTCATCACCATGCATTGAAATATTACAACCGGTATTTTTTACATTTAGTACATTGTTTCAAAACATTACATTTCCAAAACGTAAATTGTTCGATACTAATTAAACAAACAACATGACATCACTGGGTACATTTTTCCTTCGAATTTACCTGTTACCTGAGAATACAAGTATTTTGGAAAAACGTCAACATATGAAATGTTGGTGAGTTCATAAGTAAGGTTTGAAAAGAAATGATTTGTATAATTTTGGAAACCATAGAAAATCCGATATTTTCTAGAAAGAAATGTTGTATATAAGAAAAAGTATGAAGATCCGTAAGTATGCTTGTTGATTATTATGAATGTGAATAACTGTTAAACTTTGTATATATCACGTAGTTAAGAGCGTTGAATTTCCCAGGAAAACCCGATGTTTCCCAATACATCAAATTACGTAGCTGAGTTAGTATTATTCCGATACGACGTTGTATTCGATAATTCCAGGTGACATTGGATTAATTACGGGTTGTGAGTCGTTATAATCACGCATTAATGAAAATGACTAGTTTACAACTATACAAACGATCCCTTAGGCGTCGTCTGTACTACTCACTTAATCCAACCACCCTGACTTCTCATAGCCCCACAACCGAGGAGAAAAGAGGGTACGAAGCCTCCGTTGTTTCCACGAGTCGTTCAAGGCTATCGTGAATGCGAAAGGCCCTTGGCCTGAATCACATTTGACTTCTTGACTTTGCTAGCAGTACCACAGGACCCTTGGGGTCCAACAGCACAATAAAGCTATTGAAAGTCCTTTTACACGAAACTAGGTCATATAAGGCCCAATAACATGTAAGCGCGTTCCCTTCGGGCCTAAAGATCATGTCATTGGGCTAGCTAGGCCCAACAAGCACAATTTGAAACTTTTGAGCCCAAAGATGGTGTATTGACTTCTCGCAAATTCCTGCGTGTGTATTGAAGTATCATTATTTATTGATTTTTGATTCGTTATTGATTCGAGATCGAATCAATTCGTTTAGTAACGATATTGGTGTTGAAAGTGTATTTATTATTACGTTTCGCCGGTAGACATAGTACTAGTATTTTTATCTTAAGAGATTTGTTGTTTTAAGAATTAGAGTTTATCTTTTTAAGCCCTTTCTTGGATACAATTTACACTTTTAACCCTTTGTCTATAAAAGAATTTCCATTTTAGTCCTTAAACTATTTTTCTTGACACCTTAGTATCAAAACTTGTTGGAAAGACATTTTTAGCACAAATTTACTTGATAAACAGCTTAAGTCCTTCAAAAATGAAATTTTCTCGGTTGAAACCTCCATTTTCGCAACTTTTAAAATTTGGGCCCAAAAAGGAAAATTTTTGCATCTTTGGTCCCTTTTTAATTTGAAAAGCATTTTTGACCCTTGAAATGGACTTGGTACACTAGAAATCCCCTGTTTTACATAAATGTGCAGTTTCAGCCCTTCCAAATCAAAATTTTCGCAATTTGGGGCTTTATTGGGCCGAAAAGCCCATTTTGGCCCATTATGTTTAAAATTCATATTTTTAACCCCTAAAAAGTGTTGATATTCAGAAAATACACATTAGAAACTGTTTAGACTCATCTCAACCTTCAGAATTCATATATTGTCGTTTTGGGCCCTTTAGTTTTGTATTTTTAGCATTTTGAGCCCAAAAATGGGTTTTAAGTCCAAAAATGTTCATATTAACCAACTTGGTTATTTTTCTAGACTTGATTAGTATGAAATGGTATAAGTTATACTTATTTCATTCATCATATTGTAGATCTCGATTTTTAGGTTCTTTTTGGCTAGTATAAACATAACAATCACATAAGATCATACATATAAGCATAAAAATCATACAAGGAATACATATACTCATATATATACACCTTTGCTTGTATTCTCCCCCACAAAACTTATAAAAACCGAAAAAGAGGGGGTATGAAGCTCACCTTTGGGTGTGGTTTCGGTTTTTGGAAGAAAATGAGAAGAAAATTTGGCCTTAGCAACCTTCCTTGGAGATCTCGAACTTAGAGGGTTTCTAAGAGAGTGATAATGATTTTTACATGGATTAGAAGGAGATTTTTAATAAAAACAAAGAACCTAGATCATAGATCCAAACTTTATCTTACCTTTGATGAAGAATTTGTGGAGATATCTTCTTGAAAGCTCCTTAGATCTCGAAAATATGGAGGAGATATGAGGGAGTTTTCTTGAGAGAAAAATGAGTGAAATGTGTGTGTGTGTGTGTGCTTGAAATCGGCCGAGAGCAAGAGAGAGAAGGAGAAAAGAGTGGCTATGCTTGGAAGTATGTGAGTGCATGGATGTTTGAGTTCTCATGCATGGATGTCCCATGAATAATGGTGAGGTGTGACTTACAAAGTCAACTCCTCTTTCTCTTGGGCTTCGGCCGAGAATGGGGAGGGTGAGAGGAGGTTTTTGGGCTTTTTGCCCTTAAGCCCATGTTATATTTAGGTTGAATGATTTTTGGCCCTATAAAAATAGAAATGTGATTTTTATGCTTTATCAGGTTATATTAGGTTAATTATGGTCCAATGAGGTCCATTAAGGTGTTTTATTTCATTCTAGGCCCAATATGGCCCAAAATGTTAAAATGAATGAGAGTGGGTCCAATTAGAGCTCATTTAAGAGTTCTAAGCCCAAGGTAGTCGAATTGGAAGCTTATTGGTCCATTAGGCCCAATAAGGAAGTCCTAGTCCATAATGGACTTAAACAAGAACTTCTAGGGTTTCCAATTGCTTAATGACTACATTGAAATGCTTGTATGAGGTGTTTGATTGAAATTCTGTTGTTATAGAGTATGCATCATACATGCTCTCATGTCTTTGATTCATAATTTGGATTAAGTGTTGTAGTTTCAAGGCACAAAAATTTCTAGTTGTGACATCATCCCCCGTTAGAGGGAATTTCGTCCCGAAATTTTGTTTGAAAGCTAGATTTGAGAATGCTAGAATAGATGAGGGTACTTTTGCTTCATTTGGTCTTCGCGTTCCCACGTGAATTCTGGCCCACGCTTCGCGTTCCACCGTACTTTCACGATCGGGATGCGACTTTGCTTAGTACGCTTCACCTCCCTGTCCATGATTTCGACTGGTTCTTCAACGACCAGAAGATTCTCGTTGATTTCAATCTCGTTAAGGGGAATGACGAGTGTTTCATCTGATAGGCACTTCTTTAGATTAGAGACATGGAACACGGGGTGTACACTGTTTAGCTCTGCGGGTAGCTGCAGTTTGTACGCCACTGGACCTATTCGTGCAACGATCTCAAAAGGTCCAATGTATCGTGGGTTCAGTTTTCCCCATTTTCCTAAACGAATGACTCCTTTCCAAGGTGAGACTTTTAACAGCACTCGATCCCCGACCTGAAACTCTAAGGGCTTTCGCCGTTTATCGGCGTAGCTCTTCTGTCGGTCGCGTGATGCTTGTAATCGAGCTCTGATTTGAACTATCTTTTCCGTGGTTTCACGAATGATCTCCGGTCCCGTTAGCGCCTTGTCAGATGCTAGTGTCTTTACTAGCTGGGTGTCACCCACCTCAGCCCAACACAACGGTGATCTACACTTACATCCATATAGTGCTTCGAAAGGAGCGACTTTGATGCTCGAATGGTAACTGTTGTTATAAGAAAATTCAACTAAGGGTAAGTGGATGTCCCAAGACTTCCCAAAGTCTATCACACATGCGCGAAGCATGTCTTCGAGCGTCTGAATGGTTCGTTCGCTTTGATCGTCCGTGTAACAGCCCGGAATTTCAAATATCGATATAATTATGACTTGGGGGTGTTTTAAGAAGGGACTCGGCGAGTTGGAGCCTAGACTCGCCGAGTAGGATCGCAGACCGGTTCGCGGGTTCGCGACTGGACTCGACGAGTCCAGATATGGACTCGGCGAGTCTGCGCTGTTTGGCGAAAACCCTAACCGTTCAGGTTTGGGACGTATAAGAGGCACTTATTGGCCGTCATTGTTCATTTTGGCCTTCTGAGAAGAACCCTAAATCGATTGGGTGCATCTGGAGCAAAGTTTAAGGGCCATTGTTGATCTTGGAAGGGTTGTGGTGCAAGGAAGAGAAGGGCTTGGCTAAAGGAACAGCAAGGGAGTCACGTTCTGAGGATTTGGGGACACAGAGGGCACATTATTCAGGTAAGAATTCGAATTATGCTCTGCCATGTTGATGTGTCATGGAATTAGGGTTTATGGAACCCCTTTGTGATTAGATTAAGTGTTACCCTAGTCCCCCAAACGACTATAACCCTGTATTAGGACCTTAGAGGTCCAGAAGGTCCCATGCTTGTGTATTTCGGGACAATACTTACCTCAGGAAGCAGTTTGATCGACTGCATGGCATGGACTCGACGAGTCTGATGAACAGACTCGGCGAGTAGCTTGAAGAATAACTGGGACTCGTCGAGTTGTTCTTCAGACTCGGCGAGTTGAGTCGGGGTGGCCCCGCGATTCTTCCAGGAGGAACTCGTCAAGCAAAAAGGGGATACTCGACGTGTAGAAAAGGAATCTTAAGGAATCGGTGAGTCAAGGGCGAGTGGACTCAGAGTCGTTGAACTCGGCGAGTCTTGGGGTGACTCGGCGAGTTAGGTCGCGGGTTAAGTGAAGTTCTGAGTATGGGGACTCGGTGAGTCATAGAGTTGACTCGGCGAGTAGGGTCAGTCAGGGGTTGACTTTGACCTTGTCTTTGACCAAGGATTGACCAGTGGTTGCAAGGGTATTTTGGTAATTGTTGTTATTGTTTGAGTTCAGTGCATTGGTGACTATCCAGAGGTGGAGATCGCATCAGTGATCGGAGCAGCTTGAGCTATCTGTTTAGTCGGCAGTTTCGAGGTGAGTTATCCTCACTATATCGCTAGGGTTTATGGCACCAATGCCAACCCTTTTATCGGATGGAAATCCGGGTAGTTGTCAGTTGTTATATGTTATGGGCCGGAAGGCAATACATGTTATGGGCCGGAAGGCATTACTATGTGGACCGGAAGGTCATGGCCTGGAAAGGCGTATGTATGCATTTAGTATGTTGACTGATTCATAGAGTAATGTTATGATAGTGACCGGCTAGACCGGTATCTTGTTAGAGTAATGCTATGATATGTGATCTGTTGATCGATTGTTGTCTATGAACTGCTATATGATTGTTTGTTATTTATATATGCATTTTATGCTTATGGGCCGGAAGGCGATATGTTATGGGCCGGAAGGCAATATGTTATGGGCCGGAAGGCGATTATGTTGTGTGATGGACCGGAAGGTCGGCGTGGGTAGGACCGGAAGGTTTACCCAGCAGGGACGGAAGTCCCCTGAGACACATGGACCGGAAGGTCAGGGCCTGGAAAGGCGTATATGTGGTTGGTATTCTGGGGGTATCTCACTAAGCTTTCGGGCTTACAGTTGTGGTTTTATGTTTCAGGTTCTCAAGAGTCTGTGGCAAGGCAAAGGCGTGATCGTACCGTTCCTCGCGTTGGTGTTTTATGAATTGAACCTGGGAAATTACTTTGTTTAATAATGTATTGAAAACCTTTTTGCAACGATGTTAATAAAATGGGTGATTTTGAAAAGTTTTATTTGTTTTGAAATTTTGGATGTTACAAGTTGGTATCAGAGCCTTGGTTTGAGTGAATTGGGGAAACATTCGTGTGACTCCAGTCTCAAATCGAGGAGGATTTTAAAAAGAAAAAAATTAAAATGAGAAATTAAAATGGTTTTCAAAGTTAGTAAAAGGAGGACGCGGAGGTACGATCAGCCGGAGCCAGTAAGTAACCCCAAGATACCATACATGATATTTGTTTATTTGAGCTTGATAGAACAGCATGCTAGGGTTAGGCTAGGGATCTTCAGGAATTCATGATAATGTTGCCTGATATGTGATGCCTGTAGCCTAGGGTCCCTTATGGGATGTTCTCAGTGTTCCTCTAGTGGTGAGGGTTGATAGTTGTTATGCATGTTCCGTAGGGTATTGTGGTAGTACTTCATACAAATATGGGTAGGTGTGGAAGGTAGTATGGGCCCGTACTACTGGAAGCACAGGACCCATACGCGTATCAGGGAAACCATGGTCTCTTGGGTAGGGTTGCGAGAGTTGGATCCTAGCATTTTGGGAAGTGTCTGAGATTGGTAGGGTGTCTTCATTATGGAGATCTCGAGGCATGATGATAGCGGATCCGGATCAGGATCGGGAGCTGGAGAACGAGTTCCGGGTGGATCAGTGCCGTCGAAGGTTATCGATCGGACGAGCACGAGCGAGCGGGATGCAAGGATTCGTGGGATCCTGCGTGATGGGGTTGCTGCATTGTTCCGGGCTGAGTTGCCGGAGTTGTTTGGGTCGATCAAGACCGCCATGATTGAGTATTTCGACGAGCGATATGCGGCGCTCGCAGAGACGGTTGCCGCGGCGGCTACAACGGCTGTAGCAGCGGCGAGGGGAGGAGCTAGTCGGGGTTTTCAGTATCGGGACTTCTATTATACAAAGCCCCCCACATTCGATAGGGTTCACGACCCGATTGTTGCTATGAGATGGTTATCAGACGTGGAGGGGTATTTCTCCACGAGTTTATGCCCTGCTGATCAGAGGGTGAGGTGTGCTTTGAACCTGTTGAGACTAGGAGCGAAGGATTGATGGAGATTGACTACGAGGTCATTTTCCGATGCGCAGAGGGCTGCGGTTTTATGGGATCAGTTCAGAGAGATGTTCAGTACTCACTATGTTCCGCGGGATGAAAAGGAGAGATTGGCTCGGAAGTTCCTTGAGCTGAAGCAGGATTTGGAGTCGGTGACTGAGATCACCAGGATGTTTATTGAGAGGGCGATGTTTTGCCCTGAAGTTCGCTTCGGAGCAGGCTTAGATGTCCTGATATCTGAGTATGCTCAAGAGGGATATCAGACAGTTCGTGTCTGCGCGGAGGTGTGAGACTTTGTTGGAGTTGCAGGAGGCCGCTATGTGGCGTGAGTTAGAGGTTGAGTTACAGTTGCATGAGCTGAGGCAGGCCCCGATGCAGTCGCAGTCGGCGCCGAAGCGGTCCAGGACCGTAGATGTTAGAATGGGGGGGGGGGGGGGATCGGAGCGGCCACACTTGTGGGAAGTGTGGGAGGGATGGCACCGGAGCTTGTTGGTCCAGTGGTGCATGCCGCAAGTGCGGAAAGGAGGGGCACGGTGCACGGGATTGTCGGCAGTTAGTGCCAATTCGGGATTTGAGGATTTGTTATCAGTGTCGGCAGGTTGAACATTTGAGGGTCAACTGTCCACAGCTTTCTGCAGGACCGGTGCAGGCTCTAGCATCGGCCACCTTGAGGAGTTCAGGAGGAGGACAGGATGGAGCGGAGCCCCAAGGGCTCAGGGTCGTACTTATCTGCTTGCGACAGAGGGAGACGGAGCAGTGCCGGAGGCAGCTGCGGGTATGATGCTTTCTTGATGTCTTGATTAGCTTGCGTTGATTGTGGCGTATTGTTTGTGCTGGTAGTGTGGATTTCGATGCGGTATTCGTTGTTTCGCGGGTTTGGCATGGTTATGGATTGGTACTTCAAGTTTTCGCTTTGGCATTCGTTGTTCCCTGATGGTCTGGTATGGTTATAGTTTGGTGTTTTGGTGCCGGTAGTCTTGTGCGGTTTTCGATGTGGTATTCATCCTTTGGCAGGTTGTGGGTTG
The DNA here is from genome assembly GCF_002870075.4 of Lactuca sativa. Taxonomy (NCBI): domain Eukaryota; kingdom Viridiplantae; phylum Streptophyta; class Magnoliopsida; order Asterales; family Asteraceae; genus Lactuca; species Lactuca sativa. The sequence goes on from NC_056628.2 coordinate 118,936,683, forward strand.
GTTACGGGTTATTGTTTGGGAATTTCGTTGGTTATCGTTCGTGAGGATTGTTAGTGGAAATGCGGCACTGGGTTTAATGTCGGGTAGCATTTGCAGTCGTAGAGGGGATAATGGAAAGACCGGATTCTTTTGAGTGGATTGATCAGGGAGGAGATGTGTTTTGCTGAGGGTCGCTTATGCTGGTGGGAAGCAGTCAGTGTGTAAATGTTCTCTTTGTGCAGGATTGTTCTGAAAGGTCGTTAATGGCGATCGGTGGCAGTTAGTCAGTGCTTTAGTGGGGGAGAATTGGAGAATTCTCCGGGAGATCGATGAGTATATGAAGGTGCTTAGCTGTTGGGATTCAGCAGTGTTTAACAGCTCAGAGTATAGGTTGACAAGAGCGATTGTCGAGTGCGGGGCGGGATACAGACCTAGGGCATTTGATTGTGGAGGCCTGAGGGAAGGCCGGGATCAAACTTGAGTAAGTAACCGGGGTTATGCGATCAGAGTATTTGTATTCTTGATGTACGTGATGGGTTGTACTGCATTAATCCCACGGGATTTATGTTGTGCATGTTTCTAGAGTTGGAATCGGAAGGTTCCCAGAGTTAGAACCTGAGGGTTCGCAGAGTTTGGGTGTACGGACCCACAGAGATATAGCCTCGAGTGGCTAGTATGTGTTATGAGAGTCGGTCCAGTCATGCTGGAGACTCTGTTGGTATTGCTGGATCCGTATGAGATTGCGGATTGTGTATGTTGCAGTGTGATTGCATTGGAAGGTCTGGCCCCGGGTTAGTGATCTTGTTTAGCCGAGGCAGTGATTTTGATGAGTGGAGAGAGTGCATGGGAATGAGAGCCCCTGCAATGAGAACCAGAGTATGTGAATAGCGGTTACGCAAAAAGGGTGGTGTCGCTTGGGGCAAGCACCGTGGCACCGGTTGGAGTGGCATTATGGCCAAGAGGGTCCCTTGGAAGGAAAAGGGAAAGGTGTGTAACTCCGAAGGGGAGTGCAAGTTCACAAGAATGAAAGCTGCAGAGCAGAATTATGGTTAGAGTATTTCGAGTATGGCTTTGAGCATCGTGTTCGCGGCAGCGAAGTAGGAACCCATCTGGGTTGGAGATGTCTGTTGAGGCTCAGAAGGGATGCAGGGGGAGAGAGAACCTTAAATTCTCAGTGTGATTCTGATCAGAGTGTAGGATGGATGTAGTGGTTCATCTTGGGAGATGTTCGAGGATATCATCAGTGTATCGGGTCTTCCAACCTGCGGGTATTGAGGCTAGTTCAGCATGTGTATGTGATGGCAAGAGGAGAACTTGTGAAAGTTGCTCTGAGAGTGAGAATGGATCTCTCAGTCGGTCCGGAATGGACAAAGTGGGCTTTGGATCGGGGATCCGGTGGTTCATGGTTTCCTAACCCTTATTGGTCGAGTGATTGTTGGGATTTAGAGCAGAGTTGCATCTTGGGTAATTCTCGGTTACAGAGAGCGATGGACAGTACAGAGATCGGGCTTCAGTCGACAGAGCAGATTCAGCAGATGAGACAGAGGTTATTGACCGCCCAGAGCCGACAGGAAAAGTTATGCAGACAGCCACCGATCCGAGCTTGAGTTTCAGGTCGGCGACTTCGTACTCCCGAAGGCCTCTCTTTGGAGAGGAGTGATTCGATTCAAGAAGAAGGGCAAGTTGGGCCCCCTGTACATTGGGCCATTTCGGGTGATTGCAAGGATAGGCCAGGTAGCCTATCGATTGGAGTTGCCAGCGGAGTGGGGACAGATCCACGACACCTTCCATGTGTCGCAATTGAGGAAGTGCTTAGCTGATGAGTCGGCAGTGGTCCCATTAGAAGATCTTCAGGTGGATGCGGGCCTGAATTATGCTGAGAGACCAGTGGTCATCAGAGATCGGAAGATCGAGACTATGAGGTATAAGGAGATACCTCTAGTATTAGTTCGGTGGCAGCACCGGATGGGCCGGAAATGACCGGTGAGCTGGAACGTGAGATGCGGGAGCAGCATCCGGAGCTATTTTCAGAGTGAGACTTCGAGGGCGAAGTCTAGTTCTAGTGGGGGAGAGTTGTAACAGCCCGGAATTTCAAATATCGATATAATTATGACTTGGGGGTGTTTTAAGAAGGGACTCGGCGAGTTGGAGCCTAGACTCGCCGAGTAGGATCGCAGACCGGGTCGCGGGTTCACGACTGGACTCGACGAGTCCAGATATGGACTCGGCGAGTCTGCGCTGTTTGGCGAAAACCCTAACCATTCAGGTTTGGGACGTATAAGAGGCACTTATTGGCCGTCATTGTTCATTTTGGCCTTCTGAGAAGAACCCTAAATCGATTGGGTGCATCTGGAGCAAAGTTTAAGGGCCATTGTTGATCTTGGAAGGGTTGTGGTGCAAGGAAGAGAAGGGCTTGGCTAAAGGAACAGCAAGGGAGTCATGTTCTGAGGATTTGGGGACACAGAGGGCACATTATTCAGGTAAGAATTCGAATTATGCTCTGCCATGTTGATGTGTCATGGAATTAGGGTTTATGGAACCCCTTTGTGATTAGATTAAGTGTTACCCTAGTCCCCTAAACGACTATAACCCTGTATTAGGACCTTAGAGGTCCAGAAGGTCCCATGCTTGTGTATTTCGGGACAATACTTACCTCAAGGAAGCAGTTTGATCGACTGCATGGCATGGACTCGACGAGTCTGATGAACAGACTCGGCGAGTAGCTTGAAGAATAACTGGGACTCGTCGAGTTGTTCTTCAGACTCGGCGAGTTGAGTCGGGGTGGCCCCACGATTCTTCCAGGAGGAACTCGTCGAGCAAAAAGGGGATACTCGACGTGTAGAAAAGGAATCTTAAGGAATCGGTGAGTCAAGGGCGAGTGGACTCAGAGTCGTTGAACTCGGCGAGTCTTGGGGTGACTCGGCGAGTTAGGTCGCGGGTTAAGTGAAGTTCTGAGTATGGGGACTCGGCGAGTCATAGAGTTGACTCGGCGAGTAGGGTCAGTCAGGGGTTGACTTTGACCTTGTCTTTGACCAAGGATTGACCAGTGGTTCCAAGGGTATTTTGGTAATTGTTGTTATTGTTTGAGTTCAGTGCATTGGTGACTATCCAGAGGTGGAGATCGCATCAGTGATCGGAGCAGCTTGAGCTATCTGTTCAGTCGGCAGTTTCGAGGTGAGTTATCCTCACTATATCGCTAGGGTTTATGGCACCAATGCCAACCCTTTTATCGGATGGAAATCCGGGTAGTTGTCAGTTGTTATATGTTATGGGCCGGAAGGCAATACATGTTATGGGCCGGAAGGCATTACTATGTGGACCGGAAGGTCATGGCCTGGAAAGGCGTATGTATGCATTTAGTATGTTGACTGATTCATAGAGTAATGTTATGATAGTGACCGGCTAGACCGGTATCTTGTTAGAGTAATGCTATGATATGTGATCTGTTGATCGATTGTTGTCTATGAACTGCTATATGATTGTTTGTTATTTATATATGCATTTTATGCTTATGGGCCGGAAGGCGATATGTTATGGGCCGGAAGGCAATATGTTATGGGCCGGAAGGCGATTATGTTGTGTGATGGACCGGAAGGTCGGCGTGGGTAGGACCGGAAGGTTTACCCAGCAGGGACGGAAGTCCCCTGAGACACATGGACCGGAAGGTCAGGGCCTGGAAAGGCGTATATGTGGTTGGTATTCTGGGGGTATCTCACTAAGCTTTCGGGCTTACAGTTGTGGTTTTATGTTTCAGGTTCTCAAGAGTCTGTGGCAAGGCAAAGGCGTGATCGTACCGTTCCTCGCGTTGGTGTTTTATGAATTGAACCTGGGAAATTACTCTGTTTAATAATGTATTGAAAACCTTTTTGCAACGATGTTAATAAAATGGGTGATTTTGAAAAGTTTTATTTCTTTTGAAATTTTGGATGTTACAGTTCGTTTGTGGGTGATAAGCGGTGCTCATGTCGAGATGGGTTCCGAGTGCTTTTTGAAGTGATTGCCAAAAACGTGAAGTGAATCTACTGTCTCTATCTGAGATGATAGACACTGGTATTCCATGAAGTCTCACGATTTCTCGAATGTATAAACGCATCAGTCTCTCCATCATGTATGATTCTTTTATTGGCAGGAAATGGGCGAATTTCGTCAGTCGGTCAACTATTACCCATATAGTGTCTAATCCGTCCGACGTCTTGGGTAGCTTGGTCACAAAATCCATAGAAATCCCTTCCCACTTCCACTCGGGAATTACCGGTTGCTGTAATAACCTCGAGGGCTTCTGGTACTCCACCTTTACTTTGGCACAAGTAAGGCATTTACTGACATAGGTGGCAATTTCTGCCTTCATGTTAGGCCATCAACAGTGTTGTTTAATATCCAAATACATCTTGTCCGAGCCAGGATGGATAGAGTATCGCGTATTGTGAGCTTCATCCATGACTACCTCCCTAAATCCTCTGAGTTTAGGGACCCAAATACGGTTCATGAAATAGTATACTCCGTCCTCTTTTACCTCTAGATTCTTCTCCATTCCGCGTAATTCTTTGCTTGCTCTGTTTTCCGTCTTCATGGCCTCTGACTGGGCTACCCCGATCTGAGTGGTTAGGTGAGATTGGATGGTTATTGAGAGAGTTTTTGCACGACGATTAGAGTACTCCTTCCGAATCAATGCATCAGCAACCACGTTGGCCTTGCCCGGGTGGTACTTGATTTCACACTCGTAATCGTTTAATAATTCAACCCATCTTCGTTGCCTTATATTCAGCTCTTTTTGATTCAAGATATGCTGGAGACTTTTGTGGTCCGTGAAGATGGTGCACTTCGTACCATAAAGGTAATGCCTCCAAATTTTCAGAGCAAAGACCACCGCTCCCAATTCCAGATCATGGGTTGTATAATTCACTTCGTGTGTCTTCAGTTGGCGGGATGCGTAAGCTATCACTCTTCCACGCTGCATGAGAACGCAACCTAAACCCTGATTTGACGTGTCACAGTAGACCACGAAATCTTCCGTTCCCTCTAGTAGAGATAGTACCGGGGCGCTGCAGAGCATCTGCTTTAGGGTTCGGAATGCAACTTCTTGTTTGCCCGTCCATTTGAATGGTATGCGCTTTTGTGTAAGTGAGGTAAGTGGCTTGGCGATCTTAGAGAAGTTTTGAATGAACCTCCTATAGTATCCTGCTAGGCCTAAGAATTGACGAATTTCTGTGGGTGTTGTCAGAACGGCCCATCCTTCAGCGGCTTTGACCTTAGAGGGATCCACATGAATTCCATCTTGGCTAACAACATGACCTAGGAAGTTCACGCTACGGAGCCAGAACTCACACTTGGAGAGTTTTGCGTATAGCTTTTCCGTTCGCAGGGTTTCTAGGGTTTGTCGGAGATGTTGGCCATGCTCTTCCTCGCTTCGGGAATAAACGAGAATGTCGTCTATGAAGACGATGACAAAGTTGTCGACGAATGGTCGATAGATTCGGTTCATCAGATCCATAAATGCGGCAGGGGAATTTGTTAGACCGAAGGGCATTACGACAAATTCATAATGTCCGTAACGAGTTCGGAAAACGGTTTTAGGAATATCCTCTTCCCGGACCTTGAGTTGATGGTATCCAGACCGTAGAACTATCTTAGAGAAGTAACTAGCTCCATGGAGCTGGTCAAATAGATCGTCGATTCGTGGGAGTGGATAACGATTTTTGACAGTGAGTTTATTTAACTCCCTGTAATCGATGCATGTTCTAAAAGATCCATCCTTCTTTTTGACAAAGAGGACTGGAGCTCCCCATGGCGAGTCACTAGGTCGGATGAATCCCTTGCCCAGGAGTTCGCTGAGTTGGCTGGACAATTCCCGCATTTCAGCAGGGGCTAGCCGGTAGGGCGATTTAGCGATAGGGGTTGCTCCTGGAACGAGGTCGATTCGGAACTCAACTTGTCTCTCTGGGGGTACTCTAGGAAGATCTTCAGGAAATACGTCTGGGAATTCACGTGCTACGGGAATGTCTTGAATGTTAACCTCTTCCTTGGTTTTATCCACTATGTGAGCCAGAAACGTCAAATCGTTCTTTCGTAAATGCTTCTGTGCCTGGATGCACGAGATGAGCAAAGGTTCGCGCTAGGTTTGTCTCCGTAAATAACTAGGGTTTCGTGATTGGGGAGGTGAAGGCGAACGGCCTTCTCGTGACACATAATTTCAGCATGGTGGGGGCTTAACCAGTCCATGCCAATAACCACATCGAAACTCCTAATGGAAACAGGCATTAAGTCTATTCGAAAGACGCGTTGATCTAAGGTTAGGGTACATCCGGTGTAGATTTCCCCAGTGGATTCGGTTTTCCCATTGGCCATTTCCACCGTAAAGGTTTCATTGAGCTTTTGGGGTTGTTGTTTTAATAAATATTTAAACTTATTGCTCACAAAACTTCGATCGGCTCCGGTGTCAAATAGGATGCATGCATAAGTGTGGTTTAGGGGAAACATACTGATAACAACAGTGGGATCCTGAATCGCCTCCCCCTGACCCATGGTCATGTTGGGTTTTGAGCATTCTAACACTCCTAAGTGTACATGCAACCCTAAATACCTTGGATCTATGTTTTCTCTATTATACATGCAAATAAGAACTTCCAAGGTATTATCCTAATCTAGCATACAAAACAATGAGAGTAACAAGATAAAATACATACCTCTTTGATGTAGAAAGTCTTCTTGAAGCTTGAGTGCCTAGTGCCCCAAGTGTGACACCTCAAATGGTTCACACAACACCAAATACACTTGGAATAACTTGAGAGAAATCTACACTTCATGAAATCGGCTAGCCCTCTCTAGAATCATACTAGTGGCCGATTTTGTCAACAATAAGATCTTTATATAGTGTTACAATTAGGGTAAACCCTAATTGTCATGACTTTCCATTTCCTTGGATCCATGTGTTAAAATACACCATGGAGCATCCATGGGCCATCCTATGGGTTTTAGCCCAACTTGATTATCCATGGAGCATTAGCCCACTATACAAGTATGGATGATTTACACAATCAACCCATATATTTAATTAGTCTTCTTTTGATCACTTAATTAATCCTAGATTAATTCTTGATTAATACTAATTAAATAATCTTATTATTCTTATTATTGATATACTAGAACTTATAATATATTAATAACCATAAGTGTCTTATTTCTCTCATTATAGTCTATCCAAATGCATGATGCCATGCAACCCAAATGGACCATGCCGAGTCGGGTCAAGTCTTACCAATTATAGTTATAGACTTAGACATTAATCCAACAGTCTCCCACTTGGATAAGTCTAAAACTATTATTGCGTTTGACTTCAGGAACCAACTGGCAATCTTAACTCTCAAAAGCTTCTGTTGAACTCTGACCTTGTCGATGAACTCTGACCTTTGTCAATGACTTGTCCATTAGATAAGGGATCATATATTCCTCCATTCTAGATATCATATGGACTGAGACATGGATTATAATCATTCTCTCTGTCCATTTGTTTTTTCCCGATTTCCGATTTATGATGACTGACTAATTGAACAAATCACATCAGTCCTGGCCCGGTCGAGCACTTCCATTATGATGACGACTGATATCACTTTTATCCTGAAGGTAAAAGGAATGGATAAACTTCGACTCATATGGCTTGTTCTACTACTTGTTGAATCATACACAAAGGCACGTTTTATAGCACCGAGTTACCGAATGCGTTTTCGTGCAATCAATGTACAACCAACTCATAGTAACAACTCATATCTCTAGGTTTGAAGAATATAAGATATTATCGTCTCATGATCACTCGTGATAAAATCCATGAAGTGATTCCAATGAGCGCAGGTTGAATCCAATACTCAGAACTTATGAGCACTCATGAGTGTTGTAGCCCTTTGTCCAACACCTTAGACCTCTACAAGCTCACCCATGACAGTCTTAATTCATATCTACTTCCAACATATGACCGACTGTGGATGATTTGAATAACTTAGTCATTCTGGAAGAATAACCTAGTTTATTCGGGAAGTCAAAACATGCAAAATGAAACACAAGAATAATTGAATCCAATATGGTATCAAAACCTATGAACATAAATAAAACACCTTTTATTTATCACCATATGATTACACATTATTCATGTATACTGTTTTAGCTATCAACTTTATTTTTGAATTTAAAACAATAGTAGTCCTATGCTCCAAGCATGTACACTATGTTTTCTAAACACTAGTCATGCCACACACCAAGTATGTGTACTATGTTTGTCTATGATCTTTACTTTGTGAAATAAATCAATTGAACATAACTCCAATGATTCTCTTTTCACACTCCCAAATCCTTTCTGCAAATGCAAGAATTCCAAATTCATGCCATTTACTGAAATCTGTTAGATTCTAAACTTATATGCATTGATCCTCTTGTAATGATTATGCACAAAGTCAGAAAGACTTGACAACATACATTACAGAGCATTCCAAAGGAGATCAGCTCCTTGGAAACATCCTTCTTGCATTAAGTTTCCTAATCTTACACAGATTGAATAATTTCGAACTTTGAAACATTTCCATATTCCATTTTGACTATCACTTCTGAACAGGAGTTTCCTCCTTACAGATTATATCAATATGGTCCTTCCAAAATTATCACTATACTTCCAACTGTCCTTGAGCACCCAATCTTTGGTAAACCTTAGATTGTCCTCGACAATTGATTAATCCTTTTAGTCATATCCAATTCTAGACCTTTTCCCTTCTTAATGCCCCAGGCATTTGGAAAATTTTAGAAAGGATGAATATAGCACATGTAATCGATCCTATATCCAAAGCATATAGGACACGATTCATGATGTCTCACCTAAAGACTAAACCAATCTTCTGCTATAACATTTCCGTTTCAATTTGCCAATTTCTCATAATTCAGATTATGAAAAGGGATGTCGTAATCATAATCGAATTTTAGAACGCAAATAATGGACTCATATACAAAATTTCCTTATCTTGAGCCATTCCAACATGAAATTCATATATATCCTTGACTAAATGATTAAAACCTCACGATCTAAGCTTATAGATTTGAGATGAAGTATAATTTCCTCTCCCTTAATTATAGCAAAACAACTCTTTCCCAATTGAAACTTTTGTTTTCTATAATTAACATTGCTAACTAGCAATACTTATCATAATTATCATGCTCCCACAAACATGATGATTATTAGCATGACACTTATGCTCCCACTAGCTTTGACATGTACTCAGAAATCAGCTGACTTTCTGACCAAAGTTCAGATTTTTGATACTAGATTGTTTTGATAAGACTTTATCAAAATCATACACCTTCCCATAGATAGCACACTTGTGTGTCTAAAAAATTATGAAGAGGGATGTCGTAATCATAATGGTTAGACATTTTTGCCACTTCTCACAAGTCCAGGTTAGTGTGCCGGTAAACCACACACGCTCCACTAACTACTTTGAGAATGCAAATATCACAATTGCTATCTAGCTAAAATCTACTTAGTGAAAGTGTTTCCTCACCATCATTTTCATGAATCGGAGAGAAACCTTATGACACTTAGATTTAATGGTGTATGTGTTCTTATCCATGTGAATTGTCAAAACCATAGACACAAGACAAGGATAATGACAAATCCACACTCATATTGATTGAACTCAATCTTAATTTATTGTCACCTGGCAGCTCAAGGGCCTGCCATTGCTTCCAAGTTGTTGTGCAACTAATTGAAAATTCTAAGAACTCATATGCAAAGCCAACTTTAACTGGAATGGGCACAGAATATGTCGTGTGCTAGTGAAGAGCTTCAGGTTTTATTCTTGATTAGTTCTTGAGACTTTCAAGACCTTTAAGACTCCCACTGTCCTCTTGACATATAAGACTTTCTTGTCAGTTATTCAAGAGATAGTGTGGATTCTAATCAAGACACACACTTCACAAAATTGGCCTAAGTTGGTCTTTGTTTTATCCAAAACATCACAACTTACCAATTTCAAATGTACAAGAGTAGAAATCTTTTACTCTTACATTTGACAAGTGTTTTAAACCTTCTTTAAGACATGTCACTCAAATTACAATCTTGGAGTATGACTCTAAGACTTGTATTGGAACGAAGTATGACTCATCTTCTTGATTTAACCACTTCAACAATTCATAGCTCCTCTACTTAGCTATAAGAAAGCACTTAGAGGATGAATTGTGATAAGGTCTCTAAATCATTAAGATGATCATAAAAACTGATACTAAAGTACTCTCCCATCTTTTCAGATTTGAGAAACTTTTATCCTTCTGCCTAATTTGATTCTTCTTATTGGCTCTGTCATACATTGGAACCTTTTTCCAATGTCTCGGAATTACACTTAAGCTTGTAAGTATAACCGTATTTACTGAGCTTTAGTAAATTATGACGAATAATCTTATCGATCTTTTGTGGTGGACTTGACCAGTGCACAAGAATGTGTACTCGATCTATTAGTCCTTTACATGACTCACACATCCATGTGAACAACTAGTTAGTCTTAGTTTTTCCAATACTTGAAAGTTCTCATTCATCATGCTATACACCTTGCATGATTCCAAGTCCCGGTCCAATTGAAACTTGGGTGATGAGAATGTTTCCTTATTTGGTAAATTTAGACATTACCACAAATGAAAGAATCAATTTCATATTTCCACTCTTGCTATTAATGGAATCATATAAGAAACAATTTTTCCTCAAATGCCATTGTAAGGATATTTTAAAATAAATAAAATCAAAAATTTTCTTTTATTTTAAAACTTTGCGGAAAAACTTATCCTTACAATCCATATGAAATCCATCTACGCGGTCAGATTCAGCATATTCCTAAGAAGCAGCTCAAGAATCCGATCTTCAAACTACGCGATAGAAATCCATCTACGCGATCAGATTCAGCATATTCTTTCTTTAAGTTTCTTCACTTTTCTTTGATTCTTAAAATATCAACATGTGACCCAGTCACATCATGTATCAAGAATCTCATAATAGAAACTTAGCAGAGTTAGATAGTGGACTTTACCTGAAGTAGAGTCAAACTTTTGACTTTAACATCCTTAGGTAAAATTGGTAGCTTCGCAACCAATGCCCCTTCCTCTGGCAATTTAACATATGGACGCTTTGGTAATGGTACTATCTCAGACTTAGCTTTTCTCTTTACCATTTGGTCAACCTAGTTGACTATGGTCAATCCCTTTCCTTAGGAAGGGAATGCTTTTTCTGGATTCCCAGTGTCACCATTGTCAATGTCCATAAAGTTTTAGGAAGTTGATCTTAGCAAAGATCATTAAGGGTCTTGTCATTGTCTATTTCATAGGAATCCCAAAAAAACTCACTATATGACTTAGAAGGTGATTGAGCCACTAACTTTCTCAAGACTTTGACACCCAACTCTCCCGACTTGTCAATATGTGACTACATCTCCAAGATGTGACCACACCTAGACCTTGCCTTGCCAATAGGGCTTGAGTGACCTTAAACTTTTCAAGAACTTGTGGGTTAGGGAGAATAGTTGGAGGATGTGAATGAACTATGATTTCCATGGGACATCATCTTCATTTAGGAAAGCTTGTTTCAAGAGATTTGGGAAGATCATAAATGTCTAAACCAGACATCTTTTGGGAGATATTCAAGATAGTTGATCTAAAGTCCTTAATATGACACCCAATATGAAATATTAAGGCTAGGACCCAACAAACTATTTTATAACTTAGAAGAGGGATGCCGTAATCCAAGATATAAAATATTTGAAGGTAGGTGAATGATGATTCACCAATTTCCACCAAGATAAACGAAATGTATTATTAGGTTTTAATTGGATTTGAAACTCCTAAATCTTTGAGATTCATTGAACTGTTTAATGGCATGTTTCAATCTCGAGTGTGCCCTTCAGGTTTTGTGACTGGGATGTCGAGGATCACAAAACAAGGTGTGAAGTAACCATGCAAATTACTTGGTACCCTTAAGTGTTTACCCCTCAATCGATGTGCCGGTTAACCACACATGCTCCATCGATACTATGATAAACATTAAGTTACCCTTTGCCTACCTTGTTAAATACGAGTTAGTGTGTCGGTTAACCACACACGCTCCACTAACCGACTTAAACAAAGTGCAAAGTGTAATTTCATGGATTAGCACCTTATTCACATTTTCCTAAGTAACTAAGATTGGGTATTATTAAGAGTTTAGTTACTTAGTATTTATCATTAATACTTTTAATGAAGGGAGAATTATAGTCCTGACAAATCCGTTCGGATAACGACCCTCCACCAGTCAAGCAAGCGGTGGGTGAGAGTGGACACCCATTAAGTTGCCATTTTATAGGCAACAACCTTATACCCACCCTATAGACCGGCTTCGTGAATGAGGCGTACTAGCGGTAAGACTGAATTTACTCTTATACATATATATATTATTAACTTATAATATTATAAAGTATAAGGGTTGAATTTTAACTTTTAAAATTCTAAGGGCTAACTTGGAATTAAAGTATTCATAAGAGAAAACTTTACAAATTCCAAAACTTGAGGGCAAGTTTTGAAACTATTCAAAACTAATTAATTCCATAACTTATGTTTTTAAAGTAGTTTTAATCCAAAAACTCTTCAAGTTCCATAACTTGAGGACAAGTTATGGAAGACTTTAAACTAATAAAAGAATTAACTTTTCTTTATTTTATAACTTATGGAATTAATTAAGGTTACACGTTTTTATTTATTTATTATTTAATGAAGAGACTCTTGGTCCTCCATAACTTGAGGACAAGTTATGGAGTCATAAAACCATTTAATTAGAACTAGACTCTTCATTTTGTAACCATTACCAACTTTTATGAGTTTTATGAAACTTAAGTGTGACTTTTCATATAACTTGAGGACAAGTTACAAAAACACATTTTAGAATCAACTCTTAGATTAATTTGGATTGAAAACAACTATTTCACTCAACTTTTCTATTAATCTAAGCAACTCATAAGAACAAGATAATTCAAATCAAACTTTTTCATGTAATTAGTCTAAACCTTAAACTAATACAAAACATGAATCTATTGACAATTATCTTTGAAATTGGATTAGCATGAACATTACCACATCAAAAAAAAGTTTATAAGTTCAAAAACAACTTAGGGTAATGTTCCTTGTCCATTTCTAGCCAAAAACCTCGAAAATATGTTGTCTGGGTCTCCTACTCGTCGAGTGCATGAACCTACTCGACGAGTAGGATGATTTTACTCATGGACTCGGCGAGTTCATCAGTGGACTCGGCGAGTCCAGTGCCCAGAAAGCCAGAAAATCGAGTTTTTCAGCATTTTTCAGCAATTTACATCAAGTATAATTGAAAACAAACCTAGTCTCTGATACCATTGTTGGGTTTTGAGCATTCTAACACTCCTAAGTGTACATGCAACCCTAAATACCTTGGATCTATGTTTTCTCTATTATACATGCAAATAAGAACATCCAAGGTATTATCCTAATCTAGCATACAAAATAATGAGAGTAACAAGATAGAATACATACCTCTTTGATGTAGAAAGTCTTCATGAAGCTTGAGTACCTAGTGCCCCAAGTGTGAGACCTCAAATGGTTCACACAACACCAAATACACTTGGAATAACTTGAGAGAAATCTACACTTCATGAAATCGGCTAGCCCTCTCTAGAATCATACTAGTGGCCGATTTTGTCAACAATAAGATCTTTATATAGTGTTACAATTAGGGTAAACCCTAATTGTCATGACTTTCCATTTCCTTGGATCCATGTGTTCAAATACACCATGGAGTATCCATGGACCATCCTATGGGTTTTAGCCCAACTTGATTATCCATGGAGCATTAGCCCACTATACACGTATGGATGATTTACACAATCAACCCATATATTTAATTAGTCTTCTTTTGATCACTTAATTAATCCTAGATTAATTCTTGATCAATATTAATTAAATAATCTTATTCTTCTTATTATTGATATACTAGAACTTATAATATATTAATAACCATAAGTGTCTTATTTCTCTCATTATAGTCTATCCAAATGCATGATGCCATGCAACCCAAATGGACCATGCCGAGTCGGGTCAAGTCTTACCAATTATAGTTATGGACTTAAACATTAATCCAACAGGTCAGCACCCTTCCTGTTCCTCCATTTCCGGGATTGTTGTTGTTAGGGAAATCTCGGCGGAAATGCCCAGTCCTCCCACACCCATAGCAGGTATGGCTAGGCCCGGCATTGTTGTCGCCGGTGTTGATGTTGTTGTTGCGGTTGTTGTTGTTGTTGTTGTTTCCCTATTGTTGATTCTGAGGAGGGTAAGTCCTGCAATACCTTTCCGTGTGCCCCTTCCGATTGCAACTGGTGCACTGCAGCTCCTTGCACTCTCCATTGTGATGGAAACCGCACTTGTTGCACTTGGGAAGATTACCGGAATAAGGTCTAGGAGCATTCGAAGCAGCTGAGGCTGGAGCATGTGGTGTGGCCAGAACTTGTGCGGTGGCAGTATTAACTGCCACTGTCTGCTACTTCTTAGAAGTCTCGGGGCCTTGATGCCCCTTCCTCTTGTTGTTCTTCCCCTTCTTGCCATCACCTTCCTTCTTGCCTTCAGCCTCCGCTGACTTCTCACCTTTCTTGTTGTTGTGGTCATACAGCTTCTTCGCCAATCTCTTAGCACTGTCGAAAATTTCGGGATTTGCAGCTATCACATTTCATTGGATCGGAGAGGTTAGTCCCCAGATAAATCGCTCAATCTTCTTTCCTTCCGAGGTGATCATGCCCGGACATAACAGAGATAGTTCACTAAATCTGGATATGTAGGCATCGATATCAGCATTCCGTACAGTGAAGTTCCACAGCTCTTGCTCCATTTTCTGAATCTCACCACGAGGTCAGTATTCGGCCATTAGCATTTCCTTCATTTCTGTCCATGGCATGGAATTGGCTACGGGGAGTGTCATGGCTTCCACGTGCCCATTCCACCAAGTGAGCGCTTGGTCGACAAAAGTGCATGCAACAAACTTTACTTTCATCTCTTCAGGGTAATCGCATATCTCGAACACCGATTCCACCTTCTCGATCCATCGTTTCAGAGTGATCACTCCTCCGGTGCCGTTAAAGGTTTGTGGTTTGGCGTTCGTGAAGTCATTGTAGGTACATGTTTTGGTGGGTCCTTGATTCATTCCATTGTTCAAACTCCCGGCCCCTTTCCCGTTGCCTCCTCCATTGTTCCCTTGGTGAATTTGTGCCATAGCTGCGGTGACCGCAGCAGATACGGCTGCCTGGAATGCAGTGGAGTCAACTTCGGGTGGGGTTGGTCCAGGGTTTCCGTGAGTAGGTCGGCGAGGCATCTTTCTGTCATGAAGCGGAAAGATGTTGAGTGTTTGTGGGTTCTGTGAGGTTGTGATCCTACTGACTAGGTGCATGGTACGAACTAAAGTACTTCTACAAATTAGCATACAATCATGGATTCGCAACACATAGCAATTTGTAATGTCATAATAAAACACATAAAAGTTCACTAATATTATCCGCATTTGATACATGAAAATTTTGCTCGAAGAGCATACATAAGTGATATTAGTTCGGCAGCATAACAGCTCTATGAGTAGTGTAGTCACTTAAACATAGAGTCGGGGTACATAGCATAGATCCTAAGGTCCTAGTCAGATAAGCCTATCCCTAATCACAATGAGTTGTGCCCGGGGGTGGTGCTGAGGAAGTGGATGCTCCCTGAAGACGAGCCACCTGTCGTTCTGCGTCCTAGAGTCGAGACTCCCACCTCACCTGCCTCATATGGAACTCTCGAAGGACGTCTCGTGTCTCCTGCTCTGCACGTTCGACCCTAGTCCACAGTTGGCGTACCTGGTCGGCGGTGCTCTGAGCAAGGTCGCCAGTGTTCCGTAACCGTCTCACCATGACCGGAAGGGCTCGATCGGCCGGTCCTCCGTCCCTCAGGTCCTCCGTCCCACCCGGTAAGCAGGCACCCTAATCGGGTAAGGGGGGTCGATGACTTCGGACTCCGCGTCCGAATCACCCCCTTCGCTGTCGTCAGGTTCCTCCTCAAAGTTTCCTTCATCTTCTTCTGGTTCGGCAGGCTCGCCCTCGGCTCCTGCCTCCGGTTCCCCGTCAGATTCCTCCTCGGGGTCTTCCTCAGGCTCTTCATCGATCCATCCGTTATTTCCCTGGTTAGGGAAGTAAGGATCTCCGGGGTGATGGAAGTCAGCCATGCTGTCTGCGAGAGTGTGTAAATATGCTACCATTATTCCTAGGATGCTACCACTATTGTACAGACTAAACAGACGTTCTCTTTTTGGTGATAAAGGGGTATGATTTTAGGTTCTCTAGCTATCACGATCTCCTCAGGACGTGTGGTAGTGATACCTTGGTAAGAATGTAGTTGATCAGGCGACATCCGTTCCTTGATACAACTAAGAACAGTCCTGGATTAACCGAGATACTAGTATTATCTTGTTTGATTCGGTGTTAGGTTCTCGTTCCTAATACAAGCAAGGATGTTTTATTGTTATGTTTTACTTTTTTTGTTCAGAGTTGTGTTAGTCCCTCTTTTGGTTTATAGTTGCATATCAATGTGTGGCTAGATATGCTAGTTCACTATAAACAGAGCTCTGATACCAACCTGTCACACCCCCGAACCAGACGGCGGAAACGTCCGAGGACTATTGTGACTCAATTGAATACCATCACAATGAATATACATGAAACATAACATCATTCATCACCATGCATTGAAATATTACAACCGGTATTGTTTACATTTAGTACATTGTTTCAAAACATTACATTTCCAAAACGTAAATTGTTCGATACTAATTAAACAAACAACATGACATCACTGGGTACATTTTTCCTTCGAATTTACCTGTTACCTGAGAATACAAGTATTTTGGAAAAACGTCAACATATGAAATGTTGGTGAGCTCATAAGTAAGGTTTGAAAAGAAATGATTTGTATAATTTTGGAAACCACAGAAAATCCGATATTTTCTAGAAAGAAATGTTGTATATAAGAAAAATTGTGAAGATCCGTAAGTATGCTTGTTGATTATTATGAATGTGAATAACTGTTAAACTTTGTATACATCACGTAGTTAAGAGCGTTGAATTTCCCAGGAAAACCCGATGTTTTCCCAATACATTAAATTACGTAGCTGAGTTAGTATTATTCCGATACGACGTTGTATTCGATAATTCCAGGTGACATTGGATTAATTACGGGTTGTGAGTCGTTATAATCACGCATTAATGAAAATGACTAGTTTACAACTATACAAACGATCCCTTAGGCATCGTCCGTACTACTCACTTAATCCAACTACCCTGACTTCTCATAGCCCCACAACCGAGGAGAAAAGAAGGTACGAAGCCTCTGTTGTTTCCACGAGTCGTTCAAGGCTATCGTGAATGCGAAAGGCCCTTGCCCGACTCACATTTGAATTCTTGACTTTGCTAGCAGTACCAAAGGACCCTTGGGGCCCAACAGCACAATAAAGCTATTGAAAGTCCTTTTCACGAAACTAGGTCATATAAGGCCCAATAACATGTAAGCGCGTTCCCTTCGGGCCTAAAGATCATGTCATTGGGCTAGCTAGGCCCAACAAGCACGATTTGAAACTTTTGATCCCAAAGATGGTGTATTGACTTCTCGCAAATTCCCGCGTGTGTATTGAAGTATCATTGTTTATTGATTTTTTATTCGTTATTGATTCGAGACCGAATCAATTCGTTTAGTAACGATATTGGTGTTGAAAGTGTATTTATTATTACGTTTCGCCGGTAGATGTAGTACTAGTATTTTTATCTTAAGAGATTTGTTGTTTTAAGAATTAGAGTTTATCTTTTTAAGCCCTTTCTTGGATAAAATTTACACTTTTAACCCTTTGTCTATAAAAGAATTTCCATTTTAGTCCTTAAACTATTTTTCTTGACACCTTAGTATCAAAACTTGTTGGAAAGACATTTTTAGCACAAATTTACTTGATAAACAGCTTAAGTCCTTCAAAAATGAAATTTTCTCGGTTGAAACCTCCATTTTCGCAACTTTTAAAATTTGGGCCCAAAAAAGAAAATTTTTGCATCTTTGGTCCCTTTTTAATTTGAAAAGCATTTTTGACCCTTGAAATGGACTTGGTACACTAGAAATCCCCTGTTTTACATAAATGTGCAGTTTCAGCCCCTCCAAATCAAAATTTTCGCAATTTGGGGCTTTATTGGGCCGAAAACCCATTTTGGCCCATTATTTTTAAAATTCATATTTTTAACCCCTCAAAAGTGTTGATAATCAGAAAATACACCTTAGAAACCGTTTAGACTCATCTCAACCTTCAGAATTCATATATTGTCGTTTTGGGCCCTTTAGTTTTGTATTTTTAGCATTTTGAGCCCAAAAATGGGTTTTAAGTCCAAAAATGTTCATATTAACCAACTTGGTTATTTTTCTAGACTTGATTAGTATGAAATGGTATAAGTTATACTTATTTCATTCATCATATTGTAGATCTCGATTTTTAGGTTCTTTTTGGCTAGTATAAACATAACAATCACATAAGATCATACATATAAGCATAAAAATCATACAAGGCATACATATACTCATATATCTACACCTTTGCTTGTATTCTCCCCCACAAAACTTATAAAAACCGAAAAAGAGGGGGTATGAAGCTCACCTTTGGGTGTGGTTTTGGTTTTTGGAAGAAAATGAGAAGAAAATTTGGCCTTAGCAACCTTCCTTGGAGATCTCGAACTTAGAGGGTTTCTAAGAGAGTGATAATGATTTTTACATGGATTAGAAGGAGATTTTTGATAAAAAAAAAAGAACCTAGATCATAGATCCAAACTTTATCTTACCTTTGATGAAGAATTTGTGGGGATATCTTCTTGAAAGCTCCTTAGATCTCGAAAATATGGAGGAGATATGAGGGAGTTTTCTTGAGAGAAAAATGAGTGAAATGTGTGTGTGTGTGCTTGAAATCGGCCAAGAGCAAGAGAGAGAGAAGGAGAAAAGAGTGGCTAAGCTTGGAAGTATGTGAGTGCATGGATGTTTGAGTTCTCATGCATGGATGTCCCATGAATAATGGTGAGGTGTCACTTACAAAGTCAACTCCTCTTTCTCTTGGGCTTGGGCCGAGAATGGGGAGGGTGAGAGGAGGTTTTTGGGCTTTTTGACCTTAAGCCCATGTTATAGTTAGGTTGAATGATTTTTGGCCCTATAAAAGTAGAAATGTGATTTTTATGCTTTATTAGGTTAGATTAGGTTAATTATGGTCCATTAAGGTGTTTTATTTCATTCTAGGCCCAATATAGCCCAAAATGTTAAAATGAATGAGAGTGGGTCCAATTAGAGCCCATTTAAGAGTTCTAAGCCCAAGGTAGTCGAATTGGAAGCTTATTGGTCCATTGGGGCCAATAAGGAAGTCCTAGTCCATAATGGACTTAAACAAGAACTTCTAGGGTTTCCAATTGCTTAATGACTACATTGAAATGCTTGTATGAGGTGTTTGATTGAAATTATGTTGTTATAGAGTATGCATCATACATGCTCTCATGTCTTTGATTCATAATTTAGCTAAAGTGTTGTAGTTACAAGGCACAAAAATTTCTAGTTGTGACAGAAACCGAACATAAAACCGTACCAAACAAGATAATGCTAGCATCTCAGTTAAGCCAGGACTGTTCATAGTCGTATCAAAGAGTGGATGTAGCCTGATCAACTACATTCCTCCAAGGTACAACTATCACATGTCCTGAGGAAATCATGATGGCTAGGGAACCTAAAAGCATACGCCTTTAGCACCAAAAAGAGAACAGCAACTTAATCTATACAATAATAGAAGTGTCATAGGAGTAACGATAGTTCATTCGTATACCTCCTCTCAATCGCTATTGAAGGGGAGTAGTAGGGCATTCAATTTCATTATGTCTTAGTGGCACACGGGATGGTTGAAGATGAGCCCGAAGGAGATCAAGGGGAAGCACACGACGTTGGGCCTGACGAGTACATGGACACTGACTACGAGTTCGATGAGGCCGATGATGATATGGAGGAAGGACAAGACTCAGGCGAGGACTCCGCCACATCACCTATCAGTGAGTCACAGCAGGACCACCCCGCCCCACCAGTGAATCCCGCAAGGGATAATCGCTTCCCCGAAGCTGAGATTGCCACCCTGCGGCAATAGCTATTCGCCATGGAAGCACGTGCAGCGCGAGCTGAGCATGAGAGGGACGAGGTCATTGGAGAAATGATTGAGATGGCTCAGTTGTTGGCTCAACACTTCGGCATATGATCTCGCTATTGTCATAGGGCACTCCCTAGAGTGTTAGGAATAGACTTATCTTTAGTAATAGGATCTATTCTATGTACCACCGACTCTTTGTTTAAGTGATTACACTACTCATAGAGCCGTTATGCTGCCGAAATTGCGCTACTTATGCATTGCTCTTCCAAGCAAAATTTTCATGTATCAAAAATACAGATAATATTAATGAAAAGTTTTATGTGCCCCACTGTGATGTTGTAATCTGCTATGTGTTATATGTATCCATGATTGTATGCTAAATTGTGAAATTGCTTAAGTTCGCGGCCCACACCTAGTTTATAGGATCACCATCTCAAGAAACCATAGGCACTCAACATCTTTCTATTCCATGACAGAAAGATGCCTCGACGACCAACTCGCGGTAACCCTGGACCAACCCCTCCAGAGGTTGACTCAGCTGCATTCCTAGCAGTTGTGTCTGCTACGGTCACCGCAGCTATGGCACTGATTCACCAAGGGAATAATGGAGGAGTCAATGGACAAGGAGCAGGAAGTTCGAACAACGGGATCAATCAAGGACCGACCAAAACGTGCTCCTACAAGGATTTCACCAATGCCAAGCCGCAAACCTTTAATGGCACGGGTGGTGTCATAGCCCTGAAAAGGTGGATTGAGAAGGTGGAATTAGTGTTTGAAATATGCGAATGCCCTAAGGAATTGAAAGTGAAGTTTGCCGCGTGCACCTTCGTCGACCAGGCTCTCACTTGGTGGAATGGGCATATAGAGGCCATGACTCTCCCTGTAGCCAACTCGATGCCATGGACGGAGCTGAAGGAAATGCGGATGGCTGAGTACTGCCCTCGCGGTGAAATTCAGAAGATGGAGCAAGAGTTGTGGGATCTCACCGTCCGAAACTCTGATATAGATGCATACATATCAAAGTTTAGCGAGCTGTCATTATTGTGCCCTGGCATCATTTCGTCTGAAGGGAAGAAGATCGAACAATTCATCTGGGGATTGACCTCCCCGATTCAAGGAAATGTGATCGCTGCAAAACCTGAGATGTTCGATAGTGCCAAGAGAGTGGCCAAGAAGTTGTACGACCACAACAACAAAAGGGCGAGAAGCCAGCGGAAATCGAGGGCAAGAAAGAGAATGACAACAAGAAAGGGAAGAACAATAAGAGAAAAGGCCAACAAGGCTCGGAATCAGCAAAGAAGCAACAAACGGTGGCGGTCAATGCTGCAACCACTCAAGTACCCTTCACACCACATGCTCCATCCTCAGCTAATCCAAGTGTTCCTAGATAGTATTCTGGGAATCTCCCAAAGTGCAATAAGTGCAACTACCACCATAACGGCGACTGCAGGGAAATGCATTGCACCAGTTGCAATTGGAAGGGTCACACTGCAAAGTATTGCAGGACCTATCCTCCCCAGAATCAACCACAAGCAAACAGCAACAACAATGGCAACCGCAACAACAACAACAGCACCAACAACAGCAACAACAACACATGATCAAGCCCCGCCTGCTATGGATGTGGGAAGACTGGGCATATTCGTCGCAACTGCCCCAACACCAACAACCCTGGGAACGCAGGAACAAGAAGAGTGCTAGCTATAGGTCAAGGAGCAGCAGTTCAGGATCCCACATCTGTTACTGGTACGTTTCCCCTAAACCACACTTATGCATGCATCATATTTGATACCGAAGCAGAACAAAGTTTCGTGAGCAATAAATTCAAACACTTGTTAAATCAACAACCCCAGAAGCTTCATGAAAACTTCACGGTGGAAATGGCTAATGGGAAGACAGAATCCACTGGGGAAATCTATATCGGATGTACCCTAACCGTAAATCACCACGTCTTTCAAATAAACTTAATTCCTGTTTCCATTAGGAGTTTTGATGTGATTATTGGCATGGATTGGTTAAGCCCCCACCATGCTAAAATTATGTGTCACGAGAAGGACGTTCGCCTTCATCTCCCAAACCACGAAACCCTAGTTATTTATGGAGACAAACCCATTATGAACCTTCGTCTTATCTCATGCATTAAAGCGCAGAAGCACCTACAAAAGAAGGACTTGATGTTCCTGGCTCACATAGTAGACAAATCCAAGAAAAAGGTCAAAATTCAAGACATTCCAGTAGCTCGTGAATTCTCAGACGTCTTTCCTGACGATCTTCCGGGAATACCCCTAGAAAGACAAGTCGAGTTTCGAATCGACCTTGTACCAGGAGCTACCCCCATCGCCAAATCGCCCTACAGATTGACCCCTGCAGAGATGCAAGAGTTGTCCAGTCAACTCGGTGAGCTTTTGGATAAAGGATTCATCCGACCCAGTTTCTCACCTTGGGGAGCTCCAGTTCTCTTTGTCAAGAAGAAAGACGGTACATTCAGGATGTGTATCGACTACAGAGAACTTAACAAGCTCACCGTCAAAAACCGATATCCACTTCCACAAATCGACGACCTATTCGACCAGCTACAAGGAGCTAGCCACTTCTCAAAGATAGATCTACGGTCTGGATACCACCAACTCAAGGTCCGGGAGGAGGATATTCCAAAAACTGCCTTCCGAACTCGTTACGGACATTATGAATTCGTCGTAATGCCCTTCAGTCTAACGAATGCTCCTGCCGCATTCATGGACCTAATGAATCGAATCTGCCGACCTTTTCTTGATAATTTCGTAATCGTTTTCATTGATGATATCCTAGTATATTCCCGAAGCGAAGAAGAACACGGCCAACACCTTCGACAAATCCTAAAACCCTACGAATCGAAAAGTTGTACCCAAAACTCTCCAAGTGCGATTTTTGGCTCCGAAGCGTGAACTTTTTGGGTCATGTTGTTAGTCAGGAAGGAATACATGTGGATCCTTCTAAGTTCAAAGCCATCGAAGGATGGGCAATCCCAACAACACCCACAGAAATTCGCCAATTTCTGGGTCTCGCAGGCTATTACAGAAGATTCATCTAGAACTTCTCTAAGACCGCCAAGCCACTTACCTCGCTTACACAAAAAAGTGTACCCTTCATATGGAAGGACAAGTAGGAAGTCGCGTTTCGATCTCTGAAGCAAGAACTCTGCAGTGCGCCGGTGCTATCACTACCCGAAGGAACAGAAGACTTTATAGTCTACTGCGATGCGTCAAATCAGGGTTTAGGCTGTGTACTCATGCAACATGGAAGGGTGATAGTTTACGCGTCCCGGCAGCTAAAGACACACGAAGTGAATTATACGACCCACGACCTGGAACTGGGAGCAGTGGTCTTCGCCCTGAAGATCTGGAGAAATTACCTATACAGTACCAAGTGCACTATCTTCACTGACCACAAGAGTCTTCAGCACATCTTGAATCAAAAGGAGCTAAACATGAGGCAACGAAGATGGGTCGAACTGCTAAACGACTACGAGTGCGAAATCAAGTATCATCCAGGAAAGGCTAACATAGTAGCCGATGCCTTGAGTCGGAAAGAGTACTCAAATCGTCGTATGAAAACTCTCTCGATAACCATCCAATCCCACCTAACCTCGCAAATCAGGACGGCTCAGTCAGATGCCATGAAGGCGGAAAACAAAACTAGTGAAACGTTGCGTGGAATGGAGAAGAACTTGGAGGTGAAGGAAGATGGAGCATATTACTTCATGAATCGCATATGGGTCCCTAAACTTGGGGGATTCAGAGAGGTAGCCATGAACGAGGCTCACAAGACGCGATACTCCATCCATCCGGGTTCAGACAAGATGTACTTGGATGTTAAGCAACATTATTGGTGGCCAAATATGAAGGCAGAGATTGCCACTTACGTTAGCAAGTACCTAACTTGTGCTAAAGTAAAGGTTGAATATCAGAAGCCCTCTGGATTACTACAGCAGCCAGTAATTCCCGAGTTGAAATGGGAAAGGATTACCATGGATTTCGTAACCAAACTACCCAAGTCGCCGGACGGTTTGGACACGATTTGGGTAATAGTTGATAGACTAACGAAATCCGCCCAATTCCTACCAATAAAAGAATCCTACAAGATGGAGCGCCTGACAAGAATCTACATCAAGGAAATCGTGAGACTCCATGGAGTATCGGTATCTATCATCTCAGATAGGGATAGTAGATTTACTTCATGCTTTTGGCAATCGCTTCAGAAAGCTATGGGAACACAACTTGACATGAGCACTGCCTACCACCAACAGACGGATGGCCAAAGCGAGCAAACCATCCAAACGCTAGAAGATATGCTTCGTGCGTGAGTAATAGACTTTGGAAAATTGTGGGATACCCACTTGCCTTTGATCGAGTTCTTATATAACAACAGTTATCACTCGAGTATCAAAGTTGCTCCTTTCGAAGCATTGTACGGGCGTAAGTGTAGATCACCGTTGTGCTAGGCTGAGGTAGGAGACACCCAGCTAGTGAGAGAGCAAACGCCAAACAACGCCTTAACGGGACCGGAAATCATACGCGAGACGACCGAGAAGATAATTCAGATCAGAGCACGACTACAATCGTCACGAGACAAACAAAAGAGCTACGCCGATAAGCGACGAAAGCCCTTGGAATTTGAAGTCGGAGATAGGGTGTTACTAAAAGTCTCTCCTTGGAAAGGAGTGATTCGTTTTGGGAAGCGGGGCAAACTAAACCCTCGATATATTGGACCCTTCGAGATTCTTGGCCGAATCGGTCCAGTGGCTTATAGATTGCAACTCCCCGCCGAGCTCAGCAGCGTACACCCTGTGTTTCACGTCTCTAACTTGAAGAAGTGGTTATCCGATGAGACTCTCGTCATTCCATTAGAGGAAATCGAAATCAATGAGAACCTTCTGTTCATCGAAGAGCCAGTTGAAATCATGGACCGAGAGGTAAAGCGTACCAAGCAGAGTCGCATTCCGATAATGAAAGTTCGATGGAATGCAAGGCGTGGACCATAATTTAATTGGGAACGTGAAGATCAAATGAAGCAAAAGTACCCTCATCTATTCTCGCATTCTCAAATCTAGCTTTCAAAAGAATTTCGGGACGAAATTCCCTCTAACGGGGGGATGATGTCACAACTAGAAATTTTGGTGCCTTGTAATCATAACACTTATAACAACTATGAATCAATAATATGAAAGCATGCATGATGCTCATTCTATAACAACAAAACTCCATCAAATACTACATTCTAGCCCTAAAAGTGGTCAACAAGGAATTGGAAACCTTAGAAATTCCAGTTTGAGTTCACTTTGGACTAGGATTTCCTTATTGGGCCTAATGGACTAATAAGCTTCCAAATTATCCATCTTGAACCTAGAACTCTCAAATGGGCCCTAATTGGACCTATATACACGAAACTTAACATTTTTGGGCCTTATGAACCCAAAATAAACTAGATTAACTTTAATGGGCCTTATCGGACCAAAACAAATTTAATTTAGCCCTAATAGGTCATAAAAATCATACTTTTAGTTACTTGGGCCAAAAATCACCTAACTTAACTATTATATGGGCTTAAGGGCTAAAAGCCTAAAGATTTTCTCCTTCCCTCTCCATTCTCAGCCCAAGCCCACCAAGATGGAAGAAGTTGACTTATGCTTGCCACCTCATTTTTACATGGAGGTTTTCCATGCATATAACTCATATTTCCATGCACCATCTTATCACTCACTCTCTCTTCTCTTCCTCTCGCTTTGCTCTCGGCCGAATCCAAACACACACACACACACACACACTTCACTCAAAATTCTCTCAAGTAAACTCTCTCCACTCCTCTCCATATTTTCGAGATCTAAGAGGTTTTCAAAGAGATTCTTCCACAAAATCATCATCTAAGGTAAGTACATGCTTGGATCTATGACCTAGACTCTTTGTTTTATCAAAAAGCTCTTCCTAATCCATACAAAATCATGATCACTCTCTTAGAAATCATCTAAGTTCGAGATCTTCCAAGGAAGGTTGCTAAAGCTGAGAATTAGCATCAAACTTCTTCTACTCTTCTTCAAAACCAAAACTACAACTCAAGGTGAGTTTCATACCCCTCTATTTTCGGTTTTCATATGTTTTATTGGGTAGAATACAAGAAAATGTGTAGATTTATGTGTATGTGTATGTGTATGCTATGTGTGATTTTATGAATGTATGTGTGTGATGTTATGTGTTTTTGTGATAAATATGTGACAAAAAGGGGTGATAATTCTAGATCTATGACATGAGGAAGGAAAAAAAATAATCTAAGTTATTTTACACTAATCAAGTCAAGAAAAATAGCTTACAAGGTTATAAGGAACAAACTTTAACATAAAACTCATTTTAGGGCTTAAAATGTTAAAAATACAAAACTTGGGGTAAAAATTGCCAAGTCACGGTTTCTTGAAGGTCAAATTAGTCAAAACAATTTTTATAATCCCTTTTATGAATATTAAAATTTTCAAAGGACTTAAAATGCAAAAATTTGAGTTATTGGGCTAAATATGGGCTTTTCGACCCAACAAGCCCAAAATTGTGAAAATTGGAGTTTTTAAGGGGCTGGATTGTAATATTCTGTAAAACAGGGGACATGAAGTGAAATAAAACTATTTCTAAGTTCAAAAATGCTTTTAAACTCCAAAAAGTATAAAAAATGTAAACTTTTTGTATTTTGGGCCAAAACTGTAAAAATTTAGAAAGTTGGGGTTCAAACCGAGAAACACCATTCTGGAAGGGCTAAAACTGTTTACTAAATATAATTTGGGTTAAAAATGTCTTTTCAACAAGTTTATGATACAATAGTGTCAAGAAAATGTTTTTAAGGACTAAAAATGAAATTCTTTTATATAAAGGACTAAAAGTGTTATTTTTATAAAAGAAAGGTAGAGAAAAGGTCAAAGTCATACTTCTAAACAAATTAATTCATTAAGACAAAATACAAGATATCCGGCTAGCAACAAAATGAAAAACAAATACATCTTCAAAACCAAATATCATTATAAACGAATTGATTCGGTCTCAAATCAATACAAAACAACAAACATTAAATCAAAACACTTCAATAGATACGTGATGACTACAATGAGTAAATCTACAAACTTTGGGCTTATGAGTTTCAAATTATGCTTGTTGGGCCTTGCAAGTCCACCAACATGATCTTTGGGCCCAAAGGGATAACGCGTATATGTTATTAGGCCTTCAATGACCCAATATTTTATAAAAGGACTTGCAATAGCTTTATGTGCTAGTGGGCCAAAGTGTCCCGCTAGAGAAGCTAGTCAAGTCACAATAATCAAATGCGAGTTGGACCATCATGTCTTTCGCATCCACGACAACCTAAGGAACTTACGATAGTAGCAGGACATAATACTCCCTTTCTCTTCATTTGTTAAGGCTTACGAGAAATCAAGGTAGATAAAATTAGGATGATATACAATATGGATTAATTCAATACTCATTCGTTAAGACAATACAAAAACCAGTAATTACGAATACATTTCAACATCGGAAAACATCGGGTTTTCTGGGGAATTCAATACTACTCGTATGAAACTCAATAACTATGATATAAAATACCCTTCATATATATATATATATATATATATATATATATATATATATATATATATATATATATATATATATATATATATATATATAATCATTCATGCATCAACTTATGGATCTCACACTTTGATAAACAAAAGTCTTTTTAGAAAATATCGGATTTTCTGGGTTTTTTACAAAACTTCACAAACCATTTTATCACAACATTTCTTATGAACTCACCAACATTTCATATGTTGATGTTTTTCCAAAATAATTTGTATTCTTAGGTAACACGTAAGCAGAAGAGTAATATGAAGTAATGTTAGATGTTATGTTGTTAAAAACACTCAACCTATTTATGTTATGAATGTGTAATGTTAAAACGATGTACTTGATGTGAACAATTCCAGTTGTAATATATTGATGCATGGTGATGTTTATGTTATGATTCATGTGCATTCATTATTATGGTATTCAATTAAAGTCACGCGAACCCTCGGACGTTTCCGTCGTCTGGTTTGGGGGTGTGACAACAAGTTTCGAGGGGAGAATATAAATTTGAGTATAAGTGTTGAGGGGGAGAATTTAAATCCAAACACAAATGTCTAAGGGGAGAGTTCAACATATAAAGACTCTGATGAACAATCGGAAGTGGAAGAAATAATTGCTGAAATTGATCCAAAATATGATCATAATTATCCACCATTGAGACAATGGACAAAAGATCATCTGAAAACTCAAGTCATTAGAGATACTTTTTTTTTAGTCTTAACTCGTGCTCAACAAAAAGAAAAATAGATTGCTTTATTTTCAAAAATGGAATTTTGCATGTTTAATTCATTTATTTCAAAAAATTGAACCTAAAACAATTTAAAGTTGCTATTGGTCATGCAGATTGGGTCAAATCAATGCAAGGAAAATTGAATGAATTTGAGAGAAATAAAGCCTGGAGACAGATTCCAACTCCGAGAGAGGCTTCTGTTGTAGGTCTTAAATGGGTTTTTAGAATAAGATGGATAAAAAATGGAATATCATTCGAAAAAAAACATGTCTAGTGCTCAAAGGATATTGTCAAGAAGAAGGAATTGATTGTGAAGAAACATTTCCTCATGTTGCTCGATTGGAATCTGTTCGTATCTTCCTGGCATACGCATCTCATAAAAACACTGAAGTTTTTCAAATGGACGCAAAGTGTGTGCATTTCTGAATGGAGAGCTTGAAGAAACAGTTTATGTGGAACAACCACCAAGTTTCGTAAATGAAAAATATCCAGATCATTGATATGTTCTTGTGAAAGCCACTTATGGTTTGAAACAAGCTCCACATGCATGGTATGAAACTCTGACTTGATTTCTTAAACAATCCAAATTCAGACAAGGTTCTATTGATCCTACTATCTTTTGTAAGAAGGGAGGTGAACATCTTATGATTGTTCAGATTTATGTTGATTACATCATTTTCGGATCCACTAATTCTTCATTGACTAGTGAATTTCAAAAATTGATGGAAACTAAATTTGAAATAAGTTCGAAGGGACAAATAAATTTATTTCTTGGGTTAAGTATAAAACAAAGTAAGGAAGGTATTTTCATTAATCAAGAAGCTTACACCAAATCATTGCTCACAAAATTTGGAATAACAGGTGGTTCGAAAGTGAAAGTTTCCATGGCATTCAGAACTAAATTGACTCCATCTCTTGATAAACTTGTTGCAGATCTTACACAATATCGACAATGATTGGATTGATTTTGTATCTCATTGTAGGTATACCAGACATTATGTTTAATGTGTATTATTGTGCGCATTATCAAGCTAATACTCGAGATCCATATATGCTAGCTGTGAAATATCTTTGGATATCTAAAGGGAACATCTTCTCTTGGTCTATGGTATCCGACTAACTCTGAATTTTTCATACATGTTTTTTAAGATGCTGATCTCGGAGGTTGTGGGCTTGGCCGGAAGAATACTACAGGTGGATGCCAGTTTCTAGATGGAAAACTCATAAGTTGGTAATCAAAGAAGCAAACTTGTGTTTCACTTTCAACTTCTGAAGCCGAATACATTGCAATTGCTTCATGCACATCTCAAATAATTTGGATACAAAGTCAATTAAGAGACTATGGAATTAGCATGAAGAAGATTCCTTTTTACTGCGACTCATAAAATGCAATTTGTATTTGTCATAATCTAGTTCAACACTCTAAGACAAAACACATCGCCTTAAGATATCATTTTATAAAAGATCACGTTGAAGATGGAAACATTAAAGTTCATTTCGTCAGATAAGTAGATCAATTGGCATACATATTTACAAAAGCCTTACCAGAAGTTTATTTCAATCGAATTCTTCAAGGGCTCAGAATGATCAAGGTTGAATCGGTTCCGAAATCATTTTCATAATTCCAAAATGTTCTGATCTTCGGAGGCCATCGAAATTCACTATTCATCTCGGAATTCAAATTGTTAATTATGAAATGTTCCGAGCCTTGGAAGTCATCGAATTTCACTTTTCATTTCGGTTTTTGATATTTATTTCGGAGTTGTTCCGATCATCGGATGCAATCGGAATTTACTGTTCATTCTGAATGTCTTCTTTTCTTTCTTGTAGTTAGTTCTTAGTTGTGAGAGGGTACAATTGCTTGTAGGTCGGTGTTCTGAGGTAACTTCATTATATTATTGTCTTTAAATTTCAAAATTTTCAAAAATACAAAAAGATTTTTGTTATATGTGACTCGAGCATTTAGAGCATTTGGATCATGTTCATGAAGCATTTGGAGCACCTGGACCTCAGTGGAGCACTTGGGGTTCATGGAGCATGTGACAAAGGTACAAATATTTTGATAGAGGAATGGGTCATCAGACAAAGGAACTGATCAAGTGCCAAAGAAGCGGATCGTGTACAAGGGGGTTTGTGGAGGTCTCTCCATGTGAGCTTAGGAATTTATATTATTATACCAAGGATCACAAATAAGATGTGAAAAACCTCGCAAACCCGCTTGAAAACCTCGATTTTGTGACAACCCGATATTTCAACTCTTTGTAACGACCAAAATGGGTCAAGTATTCTAACCACTTCTGAATAATAAAAAGTTACTTTCATAATAGAATGTATAAATAAGTTCTACTTAAATTCCTTCTATGATTAAATGTCTTTGAACCATGATCGTACGTGAAAAGAACGCCCAAATCCGATTTCATATAGCGAAGTTATGATTTTTCCAAATTCGGCTTAGCAACAGACAGCTAAAAACTCGAATCGGAAATCGAGCGACTTTTGGCCGGAATGACCTAAACGAGAATCGAAGGTCTAGACAATGGTATTCCAGAGGTAAAAAGTCTGGCAAAAACCGACATCAGATAAAGAAGTTATGAATTTTCTAAGAAATTCCTTAAACACGATGGATTTTTAATAAATAATAAAAAAAAAAAAATTTGGAATTTGCCGACGGAGTCTAAACGAAAGTTGTAGAGCGTAGTCTCACCTACGCGAGGATATAAAGACCATCGGAAACGGAGTTCGTATGAAGAAGATATGGATTTTTGAAGTTTATTAAATAAATTAATTATTTATTTAATTCAAAATTCGGATATTATCCGAAGGGGAGTCAGCATCCTCCTCCGAGGTACGCGCTGCATACCCCTGTACGCCCCGCGTAACCGAGAGGATTGGCCTCTGATCGTCCACGTCGCGCTATCCGAAGAAACCGACCCATCCGACCCGTCCGAAGCCCCGACCCGTCCGACCCGACGTCCCATCCGACCCGTGTACCCAGCAACCCGTCCCATCCGAACCGAGGCAGTCGAGGCTTCGGTCATGCATGACGTACGCGTACGCGCTGCGTACGAGCGTACGCCCCACGTACCGAGGCAGACCAGCCTTACTATAGATAGGATGCGAGGGTTTCCAAAGAAAGGGTTCATTTCTCTTTTCTCTCTCTCAACTTTGCCTCGTTTTCTGTGTCCGTTCAAACCCGAAGCTCTGGTCTTTTTGGCTCAAGTCCCGAAGGTCGATTTTACTCCCGAGATTCCCGAGAATCCCGAGGAAAATCCGTTTGCCGAGACGAAACTCTGCCCGGTTTTCCATCTCGCTATCTCCAAAACTTTCAAGTGAGTTTCATACCCCTTAATCAACCTTTTTAATTATTCTAAATACTTTTATATGCTTTCAAGGGGGGGATTACAAGTAAAACACACGAGTATTATCGTGTGTTACATAAAGAAACTCTTTTATATACTGTTATATATTCAAATCACATGCGATTTATAAACATTTAAAGGAACTTTTATATATATATATAACATATGTCACAATAGCATTTTACCTTTTAAAATATAATGTTGTTGTAATGCATGTATAAACTAAACTGTTCTTAGATTTTTCTTGTCTATCCTAGACTCTACACCAAAAATCTATACTTTCATAAACAAGTGATTCCTTTTCTCAATATTTCTAAACAAACAAGACACGCTTTTTGGAAACTATAATAGGTATAGTTTTACGAACAGATTTCTAACTCTTATGTACTAGAAACACATATTTCAAGAAGTTACTTTCGTATACAAGAACAAACGTAACATTTTAACAAGTAGATCTGTTTTTATACCACGGATTTGTGAGACACTAACTTCATGTACGTTCGAGTACACATTTCAAGTCCTGTATTATATACCAGAATCCCTTGGAGGGGGAGCATGGTGTTTGTGTATAGATCTATACGGGCTTGACAACCCGCGCCCTGACTGTTAGCTGCAGTCCACCGTTTGGGGTGACAAACGTCATAACATTCCAACGCCTGAAGAACGTTGTGTATAGGCATTCAGAGTCAATAGTATGGTTATAAAACTCACAAGGGGTATCAAAAATGCATTGATTTACAAGGTTTTCAAACTCATTGGTTATTTTACATTTACATACATTTTGGAAACAAACATTTGTCTTGAGTGAAGGCTACTTTTATACTAGTAGAAAATATAGGATTTTCTAAACACAAACAAACAAAGATAAAACATTTCATTTCATTCAAACATTGTCACTTAAATACTTATGGAATTCACCAGCATAAATGCTGATCTACTCTTTCAAAATTTCTTGTATGTCCCAGGAAATCAGTAATTTCAGGTATTCATTTCGCTTTTGATGAAGGGATGCTGCGGCGCCAGTTTAATCTCGTATTTTTGACATCATATTGTAATTGAGTTTTGAACATGTAACTTTTGACAAATGTAAACTTTCAATTATATATATGATGGTTGTATTGCTTTCTTTACTATGTATTCATTTGTTACGCTACCACATGAAGTCATCCGCCCCCGAACGTTTCCGCCGTTCAGGTTTGGGGGTGTGACAGATTGGTATCAGAGCAATGTTTATAGTGAACTAAGTATATCGAACCACATAAGATATACAAACTATAAATGCTTAAGGGACTAATACTCTCTGACAAAACAAATTTTCTTTTTACATTTAAGCAGCATTTCGTTCAACTTAATTTGATAATTCATTTAAGTACAATTACATGCATACCACAAACTATTTTCATGTTATACAACTATACAAATATTTAGACAAGTTGACACTACGATTGAGACTCGATATATGTAATCAGATTTTGGACAAATATAGCGTGATCAACTATATTTGCCCAAGATTGGACCAACGTATATCGAGGAATGATCGTAGTAAGCAACAAGTCAAAACTTACCAAACCATTACAAGAATCAAACACAAGAACTTAAATACTATAGGAGTATTTGCTATCTAAACTAGTTAAACTTACATGTTTTACATGTTCCGACTTTACTCAATTCTTATAACCCTATTTCTCGTACAGTCAAATGGTTGGATTTCACCACCCTGGCGACCCCTACTTTCCCAACCAAGGCAACGGAGGATGGATCGAAGATGATCCCGAAGAGGACGAGGAACCCATAGAAGTGGGTGATGACTCCGGTACCGACTCAGAGCCGGAAGTTATCGATCCACCACCCATTCAGCCTCCCATCTTCGTAAGGAACTTTCAAAGACCGACTCCCGTCTGGGGAAGTCACCTCCACCATTGGAGCCAACAGCAAAACCTACGCCCTCCCTACGGCATGTGCCGGGACTTCTATGATGTCCGCGGTGGAGGTTCGGCTGATCGAGCACTCCCGGTAATGGTGGGTAAGTTAGCCAATCAGTCCTATCAGTCTGGAGTACAAGCTAGTCGACTCCGAGATATCAACGTGGAAGTGCAGGTTCACACTTCTGACATCCGTAGGCTGGACAAGATGCAAGACAACGCCCAATTCCAAGCTGAAGCGTTTCAAGCGCAAATGATTGCAGCCCTCGCCGAACTAAGGGAACAACAAGCCGCTTTCGATAGGCGTCTAATGGAGTCAAAGCAATCAGATACGGAGTCAAGCTCCAAGCGCAACCTTCGACGCAAGTAGTGCTTGTCTAGGACTCAAATTTTGTTATAGCTTAGGACCTCGGCTAAAAGTCTTTAAATTTCTCGAACTTTGTAATCGGAGACCCTTATAGGGGTCAAATTTTCATGATCGTTGTAACAACTTTTATATTAATATAAGTGGCACTATTACTACTATGTTGAGTATTTCGAACCTTGAATGGTCTTTGTGAACCCAAATACTTGTTTCATACCTTCAGTCTTACAAATAACTTTCATTCTTCTATTTTAAGACTCATACTATCATCTGTTGTTGAACTATAGCGATATAGTTCATGATACACATACATTTTCCATTCTATGAAATTCTTATCCTTGTCTTTTCAATCTATAGTTGAAGGATGCCTCCGCGTAGGAATCCGAGGCGAAACAACAGTGAGGAAGCACCTATACCACCACCACCTCCACCTCCCCAATTTGATGCTGTAATGTTTCAAGCAGCAGTCACCGCAGTGGTGGCAGCTGCCATGTCACAGATCAATAACTCAAGTGCTAATGGCTCGGGATCTGGCACACACCCATCCAACCATGGCGAGAGTCATGGACCACCTCGAGAATGCACCTATAAAGACTTCACTAATGCCAAGCCCCGGATGTTTTATGGTACTGGTGGTGTGATGTCCCTGAGGCAGTGGATTGAAAGGACGGAGGCAGTCTTTGAAATCTGCTCCTGCCCCGAGCACAGCAAGGTCAAATTTGCAACTTTCACCCTTCTCGATAAAGCTTTAACTTGGTGGAATGGCCACGTTAAGTACTTACCCTAATCGTGGCAAACTCCATAAGTTGGGAGAGCTTGAAGGCCATGATGATGAGAGAATACTGCCCACGGGGAGAAATTCAAAAGCTTGAAAACGAGCTATGGACTCTCGGAATGGTGGGTACCGACATCGCTACTTATACCAACAGATTCTGCGAACTGGCAATCCTTTTTCCAGATATGATTGCTCCCGAGAGCAAGAAGATAGAAAGGTACATCTGGGGACTGACGCCCCAAATGCGATCAAGCGTGTTAGCTTCTAAACCTGACACCTTTGAAAGTGCTAAGGAACTGGCACAATCTATGATCGACTACGGAGGTCATCAGAACTCAACCACTTCTGCACCAGCACCACAGAAAGGAAACAACAACAACAACAACTACAACAACAACAGCAACAACAACAACAATGGCAGGAAGAGAGCGTGGATTAAAGGGAAGGGTGGGTCTTCCCAAGAATCCGCAAAGAAACAACTGGTGTCAGTAAATGCTGCCATTGTACCTACTACAGCCCCTATAAATACCTACCCAACAAAGCATTATATAGGCAACCTCCCAAAATGCACCAAATGCAATTACCACCACCATGGACCTTGTCGAGATATGCAGTGCGCCAACTGCAGCAGGAAAGGACACATAGCCCGTTTCTGCAAGGAACCCGCAAAGCCAATCACTCAAGTTCCCGGTGCGGGTGTAGGGCAGGCTTGCTACGGTTGTGGCGAGGTGGGCCACTACAAGAGAAACTGTCCTAAGGCAGCAGGCACCGGAGGTGTAGGACGAGTTTTGGCAATAGGCCACGACGAAGCTGTAGCTGACCCAACAATAGTTGCTGGTACGTTCCTTCTCGATAATTCATACGCATGCATATTATTCGATAGTGGAGCGGAGAGAAGCTTCGTGAGTCAAAACTTTATTCATTTACTTAAACCTAAACCTAGCAAGTTAGAAAAATCATTCACTGTAGAGATGGCCAATGGAAAAACCGAAAACACAAATTGCATATACATGGGCTGTACGTTATCATTAGACGGCCATTCTTTCCCAATCAATCTCATGCCGGTTCAAATTAAAAGTTT
This sequence comes from Lactuca sativa, assembly GCF_002870075.4. Classification (NCBI taxonomy): domain Eukaryota; kingdom Viridiplantae; phylum Streptophyta; class Magnoliopsida; order Asterales; family Asteraceae; genus Lactuca; species Lactuca sativa. Next base: position 118,972,757 of record NC_056628.2, read on the forward strand.
CGACGTCATAGTCGGCATGGATTGGTTGAGTCTTCTTCGCGCCGACATCATATGCTTTGAGAAAGCAGTCCGTCTTAACCTCCCTAACAACGAAACATTAGTTATCTACGGCGACAAATCTAGTGCAAACCTTCGCATCATTTCGTGCATCCAAGCTCGAAAGTGCTTGCGGAAGGATTGTCGAGCATTCCTAGCGCACATCGTCGACACAAGTCAAGAACTGAAGGACATCAAGAGCATCTCGGTAGTACGCGACTTTCCCGATATCTTTCCAGAAGAACTACCAGGATTACCACCGCAACGCCAAGTCGAGTTTAGAATCGACTTAATTCCAGGAGCTACCCCAGTAGCGAAGTCGCCTTATCGTCTTGCACCAACAGAGATGCAGGAACTTTCCAGTCAACTTAATGAACTCCTTCACAAAGGATTCATAAGACCAAGTTTCTCACCTTGGGGAGCACCGGTCTTGTTTGTAAAGAAGAAAGACGGATCGTTCCGTATGTGCATCGACTACAGAGAGCTGAACAAACTTACTGTCAAGAACCGCTATCCTCTACCCCGTATCGACGACCTATTCGATCAACTTCAAGGGGCGAACTACTTCTCCAAAATAGACCTGCGATCCGGATATCACCAATTACGAGTTCTAGAGGGGGACATTCCAAAGACAGCCTTCCGAACTCGTTATGGACACTATGAATTCGTGGTGATGCCGTTCGGATTAACCAATGCACCGGCAGTATTTATGGACCTAATGAATAGGGTATGCCGCCCTTACTTGGATCAGTTCGTCATCGTCTTTATCGATGATATACTTATCTACTCTCGAAGTGAGGAAGAGCATAGTCAACACCTACGAAAAGTCCTAGAAACACTGCGAACGGAGAAACTCTATGCGAAGTTCTCTAAATGCGAATTTTGGATTCGAAGAGTCGAATTTTTAGGTCACGTTGTTAGCGAGGAAGGTATACACGTGGACCCCTCCAAAATTAAGGCTATTGAGAACTGGTCGGCACCAAAGACACCTACAGAAATTCGTCAATTTCTAGGTCTAGCTGGCTACTATCGCAGATTCATAAAGAACTTTTCGAGCATTGCGAAACCTCTTACTTCATTAACCCAGAAAGGTGTGGCCTTTGACTGGGAAGCAAAACAAGAGAAGGCATTCCAGACACTAAAGCAGGCCTTGTACACCGCACCGATACTATCCCTCCCCGAAGGGATAGAAGACTTCGTAGTGTATTGCGATGCTTCAAATCAAGGACTTGGTTGTGTTCTTATGCAGAGAGGGAAGGTTATCGCTTATGCCTCCCGACAGCTTAAGACACACGAAGTGAACTATACGACACACGATCTCGAATTAGGAGCAGTGGTATTTGCTCTGAAGATCTGGAGGCACTACTTATACGGAACAAAGAGTACTATTTTCACCGATCATAAGAGCCTTCAACACATTTTCGATCAGAAGGAACTCAACATGCGCCAACGACGATGGGTCGAATTACTAAATGACTACGAATGCGAAATTCGTTATCATCCTGGCAAGGCCAACGTAGTAGCCGACGCCCTCAGTCGAAAGGAATACACTGGTCGGAGGGTCAAATCTCTGACCATGACTATCCATTCCCACTTATCCACACAAATTAAGGAAGCACAAATGGAAGCTTTGCAACCTGAAAATGTGGCGGGTGAATCCCTGCGAGGAATGGAGAAGAATTTAGAAGTCAAGGGTGGCGGAGCCTACTATCTCATGGACCGAATCTGGACCCCAAATCATGGTGGTTTCAAAAACGTAGTCATGACCGAGGCTCACAACTCAAGATATTCCGTTCACCCGGGTTCAGATAAAATGTATCTGGATCTTAAGAATCTGTACTGGTGGCCTAACATGAAAGCAGAAATTGCTACCTTCGTGAGTAAATGTCTTACTTACGCTAAGGTTAAGGTCGAGTATCAGAAACCGTCAGGACTACTACAACAACCAGAGATACCTGAATGGAAATGGGAGCGGATTACTATGGACTTCATAACCAAGTTACCCAAGACGACAAGTGAACTCGATACCATATGGGTCATTGTCGACAGATTGACCAAATCCGCACATTTCCTACCCATCAAGGAGACTGACAAAATGGAGAAGCTTACAAGAACTTACTTAAGAGAAGTAGTGCGACTGCATGGTGTTCCGATATCCATTATCTCCGATCGAGATAGTAGATTCACTTCAAGGTTCTGGCAGTCACTACAAAGTTCCCTGGGAACTAGGCTGGACATGAGTACAGCCTACCACCCACAGACAGACGGACAAAGTGAGAGAACAATACAAACTTTGGAAGACATGCTGAGAGCCTGCGTGATTGACTTTGGAAAGGCATGGGATATTCATTTACCCCTTGTCGAATTTTCATACAACAATAGTTATCATACAAGCATAAAGGCTGCTCCGTTTGAAGCCCTCTATGGTCGAAAGTGCAGATCCCCTCTGTGCTGGACTGAAGTTGGCGATACCCAGTTAGCTAGAGGAAGAGTTCCTGAAAGCACTCTCACCGGTCCGGAGATCATACGTGAAACAACAGAGAAGATCGTTCAGATTCGTGAACGATTGAAAGCCTCAAGAGACCGACAGAAAAGCTACGCTGACCAAAGGAGGAAACCTTTGGAATTCCAGGTAGGAGACCACGTCTTATTAAAGGTCTCACCGTGGAAGGGTTTAATACGATTTGGAAAGCGTGGGAAACTAAATCCAAGATACATAGGGCCTTTCGAGATTCTTGCCAGAATCGGCCCTGTGGCTTACAAGCTTAACCTACCGCGCGAACTTAGTAACATCCATCCAACCTTCCACGTCTCAAACTTGAAAAAGTGTCTGTCCGACAAGACTCTTGTTATTCCACTCGACGAAATCGAGATCAACGAGAGCCTCAACTTTGTGGAAGAACCAGTAGAAATCGTGGACCGAGAGGTCAAACAAACAAAACAAAGTCGCATACCCATCGTGAAGGTTCGCTGGAACGCCAAGCGGGGACCCGAATTCACATGGGAACGCGAAGATCAGATGAAACAAAAGTACCCTCATCTCTTTCATGTTCACTAGTATCTTTACTACTTTAAATTTCGGGACGAAATTCTCTCTAACGGGGGGATGATGTGACAACCCGATATTTCAACTCTTTGTAACGACCAAAATGGGTCAAGTATTGTAACCACTTCTGAATAATAAAAAGTTACTTTCATAATAGAATGTATAAATAAGTTCTACTTAAATTCCTTCTATGATTAAATGTCTTTGAACCATGATCGTACGTGAAAAGAACGCCCAAATCCGACTTCATATAGCGAAGTTATGATTTTTCCAAGTTCGGCTTAGCAACAGACAGCTAAAAACTCGAATTGGAAATCGAGCGACTTTTGGCCGGAATGACCTAAACGAGAATCGAAGGTCTCGACAATGGTATTCCAGCGGAAAAAGTCTGGCAAAAACCGACATCAGATAAAGAAGTTATGAATTTTCTAAGAAATTCCTTAAACACGATGGATTTTTAATAAATAATAAAAAAAATAATTTTGGAATTTGCCGATGGAGTCTAAACGAAAGTTGTAAAGCGTAGTCTCACCTACGCGAGGATATAAAGACCATCGAAAACGGAGTTCGTATGAAGAAGATATGGATTTTTTAAGTTTATTAAATAAATTAATTATTTATTTAATTCAAAATTCGGATATTATCCGAAGGGGAGTCAGCATCCTCCTCCGAGGTACGCGCTGCGTACCCCTGTACGCCCCGCGTAACCGAGAGGATTGGCCTCTGATCGTCCACGTCGCGCTATCCGAAGAAACCGACCCATCCGACCCGTCCGAAGCCCCGACCCGTCCGACCCGACGTCCCATCCGACCCGCGTACCCAGCAACCCGTCCCATCCGAACCGAGGCAGTCGAGGCTTCGGTCATGCATGACGTACGCGTACACGCTGCGTACGAGCGTACGCCCCGCATACCGAGGCAGACCAGCCTTACTATAAATAGGATGCGAGGGTTTCCAAAGAAAGGGTTCATTTCTCTTCTCTCTCTCAACTTTGCCTCGTTTTCTGTGTCCGTTCAAACCCGAAGCTCTGGTCTTTTTGGCTCAAGTCCCGAAGGTCGATTTTACTCCCGAGATTCCCGAGAATCCCGAGGAAAATCCGTTTGCCGAGACGAAACTCTGCCCGGTTTTCCATCTCGCTATCTCCAAAACTTTCAATTGAGTTTCATACCCCTTAATCAACCTTTTTAATTATTCTAAATACTTTTATATGCTTTCAAGGGGGGGATTACAAGTAAAACACACGAGTATTATCGTGTGTTACATAAAGAAACTCTTTTATATACTGTTATATATTCAAATCGCATGCGATTTATAAACATTTAAAGGAACTTTTATATATATATAACATATGTCACAATAGCATTTTACCTTTTAAAATATAATGTTGTTGTAATGCATGTATAAACTAAACTGTTCTTAGATTTTTCTTGTCTATCCTAGACTCTACACCAAAAATCTATACTTTCATAAACAAGTGATTCCTTTTCTCAATATTTCTAAACAAACAAGACACGCTTTTTGGAAACTATAATAGGTATAGTTTTACGAACAGATTTCTAACTCTTATGTACTAGAAACACATATTTCAAGAAGTTACTTTCGTATACAAGAACAAACGTAACATTTTAACAAGTAGATCTGTTTTTATACCACGGATTTGTGAGACACTAACTTCATGTACGTTCGAGTACACATTTCAAGTCCTGTATTATATACCAGAATCCCTTGGAGGGGGAGCATGGTGTTTGTGTATAGATCTATACGGGCTTGACAACCCGCGCCCTGACTGTTAGCTGCAGTCCACCGTTTGGGGTGACAAACGTCATAACATTCCAACGCCTGAAGAACGTTGTGTATAGGCATTCAGAGTCAATAGTATGGTCATAAAACTCACAAGGGGTATCAAAAATGCATTGATTTACAAGGTTTTCAAACTCATTGGTTATTTTACATTTACATACATTTTGGAAACAAACATTTGTCTTGAGTGAAGGCTACTTTTATACTAGTAGAAAATATAGGATTTTCTAAACACAAACAAACAAAGATAAAACATTTCATTTCATTCAAACATTGTCACTTAAATACTTATGGAATTCACCAGCATAAATGCTGATCTACTCTTTCAAAATTTCTTGTATGTCCCAGGAAATCAGTAATTTCAGGTATTCATTTCGCTTTTGATGAAGGGATGCTGCGGCGCCAGTTTAATCTCGTATTTTTGACATCATATTGTAATTGAGTTTTGAACATGTAACTTTTGACAAATGTAAACTTTCAATTATATATATGATGGTTGTATTGCTTTCTTTACTATGTATTCATTTGTTACGCTACCACATGAAGTCATCCGCCCCCGAACGTTTCCGCCGTTCAGGTTTGGGGGTGTGACAGATTTCATCTATCTTCTCAAATTAATGTGTCGGTAAACCACATGCACTCCATTAACAATAATAAATTTCGATTTGTCCATCACTCAACTTTATAGTCCCAAATTAGTGTGTCAGTTAACCATGTACGCTCCACTAACAACTTATAAAGAGTGATGTGCGTTTTTATGGACTAGCATACACTTCATATTTTTGCCCTAAAGTAACTAGAATTAGGATTTATTTAAAAGTTTCTAGTACTTTAATATCATCATACTTTTATGACTATCAAATCCGTTCAGCTAATGACCCTCCACCGTACAAGGGAGCGGTGAGTGAGATAGGAAAGCCATTCAAGGGTCATTTTATAGGCCGCTTCCTGATACCCCCCTTAGAGTATGGCTTTGTGAATGAGGCGTACTAGCGATTTGACTGACTTATCTTATATATATATATATTTATATATATATATATATATATATATATATATATATATATATATATATATATATATATATATATATAAACGCCCTTCCTAAACAACTAAATATCGTATTTTCCCTTCCTAATGTTTTTTAATATCATATATACCCAAATCTAATTTTTTGGTATATTTTTTATTGATTTATAATTGTTTTTCATGATATTAAATCATTATAATTAAAATACATTATGAATGGACAATAGTACCCTTCCTTCTAATTTCCAATACATTACGATCGAGCCTTCCCAACACTTCCGATCGTTGCATCCACATCCAATCAATAGTGCCTCCAGTCAGACCCAACCTTGTTATCACATACACTCATCAGGTAATTAAAAAACCATTCCATTTCCTTTCCTCAATTTTGATTATGTTGTTGTTTGATTTGTTCAGCAATTCCTAGACTTATTACAGCTGTAGTAATCCGGATTTTATTATTTTATTTTGTCAATTGAACATTCAATTTGGGATTACAACTGATGAATATGTCACATACACATCTAGAATCTCGAATTGTTGAAGTCCTTGTATCAATTTCAAAATTCCTTTTACATATATGCTTTTCTTTTAGGTTACAACTGAAACCACAAACTTAATTTTGTTTCTGGGATATGAAGATTTTGTCATGATCTTAGTAACATTTGCCTTCATATGACAAGCGACTCATATGGTGATTCACTATTTGGGATAAAGGTCTTACCACCAGGTATTCGATGAAATGCTTAAGTGAGTTGAGTTATTCTGTTTTCTTATCATCATTTTAATGTTGCTGTAATTTATGATTCTATAACAAAATTTCATATCAGATACACCAAACTGTAATGCATGTCCAATGAGAGGCAAATGTAGATACTTTGCTAGTGCTTTTTCAAGGTATAGGAATCTATTATCTATGTTTTTGTTTCTGTTTTTAATGGCTTTAATGGTAGATAATGAAGCACTTGATGACTAACAGCGCAAGGTATAGGAATCTATTATCTATGTTTTTAATGGCTTTAATGGTAGATAATGAAAGTGAAGGGCGTCGTAAGTCACTGAACCAATTATTAAAGAACCAACAACACCTGAGCCAATTATTGAATGGTGCAGTGCAAGGATTTCCCTACTCGGTCCAGAGGAAAAAAAGACAGTGGGCTTCAAAGTGAAGTTGAAGTTGAGAGTAAAAGTGAAGGGTGTTTTGGGACGAAATGTGAACCAATTATTGAAGAACCAACAAAATCCGAGCCAGAAGTCACGGAACTATCACTAAGTGACATTTAGGAAAAATACTATGAAGATTTGGATGAATCCCAACTATCAAACTGATCATGGAAATTTTGTAATAGTTAATTACAGTAGCTATATTATTTTTAAGAAACAACATTGTACTTTGAGAAATTCATGATATATAGCATTGAACTTTCAAAATTTTGTAATTGTTAATTACAGTAGCTATATTTTTTTATCCTTTTATGTTTTAATTGTAAGATATAAAATTTTGGTCTTTAAAGCAAATATTTGGAATTAGTTACAGTTTGGTCCCTAAACTTTAAATTTGCACAATATATACCAATTTGACAACAAATGCAAATCCATGAAAAAAAACTAAAACAAAATATTTATTTATGTCATGTACTAACAAAAAAAAATCCATCAATTGAACCCTAACTAAGAACATTTTCAATTTAAGCTAAAAAAAAATTAAGGACCAACTAATTTCATGAGACTTTTTAATGTAGAACCCGAAACTCCCAAACCACCATGCTATTTTGTATCCTTTCTATGCAACCTTTTAGATGTGGATGTTTCACTTTGATCGAAACTTTGAGATGTTGGATTTTTACATGTCTTTTCATGGTGTCTATACTCTCCACACCGCGGACACTTGTGTCTTCTTTTAGACTCATCCGATGATTTTATTCTATTTTTTTCTTGGTCGTCCAGGTGGGCCTTTGATAATCAGTGGATATATTTTCTCTCCATTTTTTGTGCCCATTGATCTTGTCTAGGCATCGGAGCAATCTGAAAAGCATATGCAGCTTTAAAGCTCTCTATAGTGAAATATGGATCAACATATTTGTCCTAGTTAGCGTCCCTTATATAAGCAATACAAGTTGTTGCATGTACACATGGTCGGCCCTGAACTTTCCACACTCAACAACTACATTTTCTTTCATCTAGGTTGACCTCCCAACGTGTTCCCGTGTACTTGACTTCAGCTTGATTCTCATAACTTCTAGTAACTTCATACTCACCCAAGTTCTACATGAATTATTTAACATGAATTAGATATATATGAATTATTGAAGTAAAAACTAAAATAAATATAATCATTCAACTGAATTATTTAACATGCTTACCTTAGCGATGTCATTGAGATGGTTTTTAGCAATAGGAACCAATGTGCCATTCCATGTATCCACCAAATTTCGTTTCTTATCAAACCGTTTCATAATCTTTCCCTAACTACATCAAGGAGATCAAGCATGGGTTCATAGCACAATTTAGCAATCCAAGAATTAAACGTTTCTGAAATATTATTAGTGTTGTAATCACACTTGGAAGTAGTACCAAACTTGCTTCTACTCCATATTTTTTGTGTTTGGTATTTAGATATGCAATGACATCTTCATTTTTATCACTAATTTCCTTCAATAATCTGTCATGCCTGGTAGAACGGTATGTTTTGGTAGCAACCCATAGTTTTTTGTTAAAGAAGTCCCCACGAAAGTGTTTCTTGAAGTTGCTATATAAGTGCCTCATACATTCTCTATGCTCAACATTAGGATAAACATTCATCATGGATACTTCTAACCCTTTTTTCATGTCCGATGAGATAACAAGACCATTTGGCGTTCCAATTGCTTTTTTCAGTGAATCAAGAAACCATGTCCATGATTGTGTGTTTTCTGATTCAAGCACACAATTTGCTATTGGAAAGATAGAATTGTTTCCGTCAATACCAGTTGATGCGGCTAGTACACCATTGAACTTTCCTTTTAAATGACAAGGATCAAGACCAATATATGGACGACAACCAGTAACAAACCCTCTAGAACAAGCTGCTAAACAAATATAAAACCTTTTGAAAAGTTTTTTCCACCAACTATGTCAAAGTCAATTTCAACAATGCTTCCTTCGTTCCTTTGTAATAGTTCTTATTTAAATCCATCCATCTTCATGAAAGAGTCTTCCCACTTACCATACATGTCGGTATAAGCTTGATCTTTCCCTCTAAAAACTTTTAGGTATGGCACATCAACATTGTAAGTTTTCATAATCCAATTCCTAAGCTCATATGGAGAGACCTCCACATCAGATTTCAACTTCTCAGTACTACATTAGCATCCTTGAGTGGATCGCTTATTGCCACACTTGTTGCTGCGAGTGCAAGAATGTACTTCTACCATTTTCTTAACCTAAAAAAAGAAGGAAATAAACATAAATATATTTTTAATATGAACTATGCTAAATATAACTTAAGGTATACTAATGTGTGTGGAATGCACTAGTTTTAATCCTACTTTTTAATACAAATTAGACACACAAAAGTCAATGAACCTGTCGATTGGTGGTATAGTTTAGCAAGCAGGGTATCGAACACATGGAACAACAATTAAGCTAATTACTAATATTATTTAAAAGCAAGCAATAAAAGAAAAGGGTTTTCTCTAGTTTTGCAAGACTAGAAACTTAAGTACTTAACTAATACTCATCTAAGCAACTAACAGATAAGCAAATGAAAATCAACTAAATTCAATACTGGGAAAGACTTCTATTTAGGTTTTAAATCGTTTATTCCTATGGTTGATTTTATGACAAGTGCTATGGATTAATTAGCATTGGGTACCGATTAGTGTGATTAGGTTCACGTTTGCTATTACTAATCCTTAGAAAACAAATCAATTTAAGCAGTGATCAAGTGATTAATCTAATTAATTTCCTAGTTTATTGATTCGGGTTAAGTAAGACTTGTAGTAGCTAATCAAATTGCTAATTCAATTAACTTCTTGTTGATGGTTCGTCACACAAGCTCACACATTAATTTACCTATTTTCTAGTTAACCTTAGTTTCACGTTTGCTATTCCTAGGCATATAACAATATTTTCACACAAATCATACGAGATTAGCAATTAAGAGATGTTCATGCATCTTAATATGTTGGTTAATTAACAGAAAATAGTTGTAATTAACACATAAGGTTCTTTAACAAGCTTAACAAAACAAAATCACCAAATTAAATTAATCCAATCATAAAATCAAACCATATTCATAAAGTCATATATCCTAAACAAAAGTTATGAGTTTTTAGCTCATAATTAAATCAGAAAACAACTCAAAAACGAAATCAATTGATGCAAACATAGTTTAAACAAATGATTAAGTAAGGAGCACACTTGAATTGCCTTGATCTCCCCAAAATCGAATGCATAGACTTGATCTTCGAGTTCTAGAGCTCCAACAGCAACTTGAATCGTAAATTAACCTTTGCGGGTTCCATAGAGAGCTTTTAAATTCGTGAATTAAAGCCCTTTATATAGTTTCTGAAAACAGGGGCTACTCGTCAAGTCCATATACCGACTCGGCGAGTCCACCACTTAAAATCAGTATACGACAAGGAATCTTATTTGTTCACAAATCTTCGAGCCTACTCGGCGAGTAGGCTCCCAACTCGCCATGTTCTTCAGGGTTTTTCTTTCTTTTCTTTCTTTCATCAACTCCAAAGCTTCCTATCTCTTTTTCTACTTCCCTTTGCTTCCGAGTTCATCTTTTAGGCTACAAATACATTTTAAACATATTTTAGTACCTTTTGTTCATAATTTGCAATAAAATAGCCAAAAAGTATTAAGATTTAACACAAAATATATGACTAATTATGCTCATATCAAAATACCCAACACTTGACTTTTGCTTGCCCCCAAGCAAAACTGAATTTTAGCACACTAATATCACATAAGACAATCCCAATTGAATCCAATCATTATGCCAAGACCGCAACGCATGCATTTATGTCTAATTTTTTCCTAAGCACCCCCCTAATTCTAAATACTAACAATCCTCATAAACACTCACCCACTTCTTTTGAACAACGCTCACTTAATGCATCCCTCTGAATCCATCCGTAGAAAACTTCCTAACCTCAAAGTATTTTTGGTCAAGCAACCCAAGCATACATAATCTAGAAAATTACAACTTTTCGATACCACACTAGAGTTCTTTGAAATTCTTCACTTATTTGATAATTTGATCTTGATTTCCTTGAATTCACCATCTTTTTTTTCTTTTTTTTGGTATCTTCAACTTTTGAACTTCTTTAGAATTTTGATCTTTTGATCTTCATACATTGACTGCTCCAAAATTCTTACAACTTTTCTTGTAATTCTCTCTCTTTTTTTAACATGTATCTCACTTTTTTTCACTCAATACCTACATGCTTAAGCAGGTGTGCTCAACTTCAACCTTTATTAGTTAAAGATATTAGTCTTCCTATATACATTTCAAGTACACAATGCTAAACATATTATGATCCTCAAACTAAGCGAGGTTGTGTTTTTGTCCCATGATTTCACTAGAATAAAGGGGGCCACAAATGCATTATAATGTATATTGTCTCAACTAAACATTTGCGTTCTCATAAAATCATCAAACACAATACTAGCATGGTTCCTAATTGCTTTTACCAAAATTTTCTAAATTAGCCCTAGCAAATTTAACGCAAATTTTTTTAAAATTAACTAAAATTTCAACTAATGTAACCAACCCCCTACCCCACACTTAATTTATGCAATGTCCCCATTGCATATTATGCATGATAAAGAATAATAAAATAAAGAGAGAATTGGAACAAACTCCCCTGGGATAGTAGTGGCGAGGTTGATCTTCATCTTTAAGCTCCATCTTCAATTAACTTTAGACATGGGAACAACTAATCCGTGCCTTGGGTGTCAAATCTCGTGTGGTACATCTCCAATTATAAGGGAAAAACTCTTGGAAATGCTCGGAAAATCATCTTCCAAAGAAAAGAACCAATTCCCGTATCAAATGTGGTCAAATTGCGAACTTGAAAATAGAATTAACGAGTGACTCGTCGAGTAGATATGATAACTCGCCGAGTTGTAGCGTGACTGGCAGAAAAATCACGAAATTTCACATAGACTCGTCGAGTCCATAAGATGCACTTGGCGAGTAGACCGTTGTGTGGAAAAAAATTTGTATTCTGCTCAGGTACGTTTCTGATGTATGGGGGTAATATAAACTAATACTTTCCCCTATTTTTCTTCAGTAAATAAATAATCTATAACTCTCTTCATTACCGGACTAAACCTTGGACTCGAAAACTTCTATTCTCTCATCTAGACTCGACTCTTCACGCTATATTCTCTTACGCTCTATACTCTTTCACTTCACTCTTTTATCCAAATTCTGAAAATACCAAAGGCAAACATACGTAATAAAAAAGGAAAAACAACCAATCCTAAAAATTACTAAATGTTCAAAACAGACCAAAACAAATAAACAAACCAAACAAAATGAAAAATGTCTTAAAAGCAACCACTCAATCAAATAAAAATAAAAGGATAAATCAATCTTCATCTCCCTCCTCATCATCACCAACACCGCTTCCTCTGTCTTCGCTCTGTCTTTGGCTCGCTCTCTCGTCCCAACTCCGTACATATGGATACTCGGGCCTAGGTCTTACTACAAGATGCAATTGATCAAACAAGTGAACAAATGAACCATGACAATAGTTCATGCTCCGACCAAGATCATCTTGGTACCTCCTTAATTCCACGTTGTACCAGTTCATTGGTAGTTCATCATCCACCGGAATTATCGATGGATCTTCTCGGACCGGCTCATGCCTTGGTCGAACCCGCCGACCCAGTTCCTTGGGCGCTAATAACGCATCATCATTAGGGATGGCAATGTGGCCACCATCATAATCCTCTATGATCCTCACCCTCCTATACAACGTGCTCTAAAAGGAGGTGTGGGTATCATCGTCAAATAGTTACCGGTCCCTAGCTCCAATATACCAAACGTCCTCGCCAATCGAGTTACGAACATCTCTCCATTGATCTTAGAAGTGATCCTATCGTTGACCGCCCATTCCCCCAAGTATCTAGCCAAGCAATAAGAAATGTTGCAAAATGTGTTGGGAGTGATAATGCTCCACAAATAGAAGATGTCGGGGGTCAGAACCTTGTCATCATCCTTGCGCACGTTGATGGTGCTTGCGACAAGGCGGTGGATCAAATGGTGGATGGGAGAACGGGTACTCCCTTCTTGAGTGGAAGATGGTATATAAACCCAGTTAGCAATAGTGTTCCACTAAGTAGAAGCAACCACTCCCTCGGGTAGATCTCTATGACAGTTCTCCAAAAATACCCCAAAAGCTTCAGACATTACCACGGATTGGTTATATATTCCTAGCCTCCAACCAAGCTCGACTATGCTACATTGGAGAATTTCCCGCTAAGACAAAAAGTAAGGACCCTGGGATTGTAGTAATCACTACAACCTCGGAAGGAGACGGTTCAGAAAAATTCTAAGCACAACTCTTGGTATACTGGTTCCTGGATTCTGAAAAGTTGGTTCCACCCATCACATGTAACCGTCACCCTATTATGCATGAAGGTCTTGACCAAGTACGGGGTCAATTCCTCCTCCAATCCTGACTGTCCAATCCAATTCCAATCAATCTCATTGGGCATATAGATCTCTTTCCTCATCAATATCTCCAATTTCTTCTTGGCGCGGACTAGTGATGATTTGGATGTGATTTGAGGAAAATTAAACCACGGGTTGTCCCCATGTCCGCTATCACAAGAGCTTTGGCCCCTCCTTGACATTTATCTATGCAAAACCAACCCAAAACACACAGACAGAACACAAAAAAAATTAAAAATGTAAAAATTATGCGCCACTGCAACATGGACTCGTCAAGTCCGCAAACCGACTCGGCGAGCAGCATGAACAGTTCGTCGTGATTCTCAATTTTGATTTGGATCACATCATCCATAAAAAATCCAAATTAGATCCACGGGTTTGTTCAGGGATGTCTATCAAGCATTAATTCATAATGAATTTTAACAATAACAACCTACTTCATCCAAAATCAAAACCCTAGAAATTCAGGTCAAGTTCAAAATCGGGATTTCCACAAATTAGGGTCTTTATTCTACTAAAGATTGGAAGATTAATAAGATTAGAAGTAAAAGATATTACCTTTTGATGGGATTTTGAAGAGAATGCAAGAAATTTAAGATGGATGCTTGAGAGGCGATTTGCTCGTCGAGTGCTATGGTGGCTGCGAATGAAAGTGTGTTTCACTTTTAGGTGATCCTACTCCAAAACCACAACCAAACAAGGAATAGGTAGTGAAGCATAGATCAAAAATTCTAAGTCTACAAAATCTCAATTATATAAAACCTTGGAAGTATACACTCTACAATTATAGATTTATCCGTAAGGGTCTTTATATTATCACATAAGTTATTTATATAGTGCCTAAAATACTCCTATAGTATTTTTAATGTAATGTACTTGGTATGTTTTAAACTTGTTGTCATGTTATAGTATCATAAAATACTCCCATAGTATCTTATCCTTATGTTTTGATCTAGAATTCCCTTGAATAGAATTTGGTAAGTTTTAAGACTATTGCAACACCACATCACTCCCAAACACATGTTGGTCACATCTCGAACGAATATAGTTGATCATGCTATATTGATCCTAGATATGATTACATAACTGCCCAGGTTTGACCGCAGTGTTCAACCTTTAAATACTTATGTTCTGTTCTTCTTGTGATACTTGTTCTAGTATGTATATATGTATAAGCACATATGTATACTTTTATAAGGTATTGTTATATCCTTAAAATACAATATTATCCAGAGCACTTAGGCCCCATTGTATTTATAGTTGTATATCTTTTATCGGTTGATATACTTAGTTCACAATAAATAATGTTCTGATACCAATCTGTCACACCCCAAAACCGGAACGGCGGAAACGTTCGGGGGTGGAGGACATCATGTTTAGTATCACAAGACATGCATCATAGTAATTAAAGTAATTAACAACCATTTAATTAGAAAGAAAGTGTTTACAAAGTATGTGGTTCACATAACATAGACTACAAAGTAAATAACAAAATAATACATGAAGCTATACTGCTCCATCTTCTGAATCCTAGTGCGCGAACCTGTCTGCTGGTCTCCTGAGAATACAAGTTATTTTGAAAGCGTAGATCAGCATTTAAGCTGGTGAGTTCATAAGATTTTAGTGATGTAAGTAAGTTGTAGAAAGTTGTAGTAAATTGTAAATTCTTTTAGAAAAGCTTGCTTGTTCCTCCAGAAAATCCTATATTTCCTGCTTTGATGAAAGATAAGTAAAAATGACTCTACAATTCTTTCTATGAGTACTAAATGGATACAAGTTATATAAAACCCAGAGTAAAAAAATCGATTGTGTGTATCTGCCCTAAGCCCACAACCAAACAAGGAACAGGAAGTAAGGCGGAAAGCACACATCCTATTGTTTGTTAGATCATCGTTGTATATAACCCTGGCGTATTCACTTGGTACTCATGGAATTAACTGTAATAGTTCCTTTATTTTTTATGAAAAGATTCTTGAAGAAAACCCATATTTCTTTTAGTAAAAATGGTAACCACAGTGGTTCCTCCTATAATCACTTAGTTTATACTAGCTATATATAATCTAATATCGAATAGATAATTAATTGTGTAAATCTGCCCTAAGCCCACAACCAAACAAGGAACAGGAAATTAGGCGGAAAGCACACATCCAACTACAAATTTCTACAACTGGTTTATACTGGTTTAATAAAATGGATTAAATCCTTTACTGGTAAGTTTCTAGTTTTGTCTACCAAATGTTCTATGTGAAAAGTATGTTTTGTACTAGAAAATGGTGTATTGAATTTGTATATTATGACCTGGCCCATACCTGGTAGTCCATATGATTACTTGGTGTATATGGAATATATATAAAGCTAATATCGAATAGATAGTAGGCTGGATGAATCTACTCAAAGCCCACAACCAAACAAGGAACATGATTTGAAGCGGAAAGCACACATCCTACTACATGTCGGGTCCGATTAATATATATCCCTGATGTATACACTAAGGAATCATAAAGTTAGCATTATAGTACCCCTTTCTACTGAATGTACTAGACTCGAATGCTCTGTTTGTCGTTTATAAAATATAAGTTTTCCCTAGTTTATAACTATCTTAACTTGAAAATAGCTTGCATTAACTTTCAAGTGGAACTGTCAGAATATGAAAGTAATGGGAAAATGTAAGTACACAGTTGTCTTTTGAATTGACATCCTAACGTACTGATTACCTTAAAACATGTTTGTTTTATTAACGTCATAATGTGATGGATAGTACCCATACTATACGCTCTCCCTGCAAGAGATTATGGGGACCAAACGCGACTTCCGCAAACAAATTGCTAGGCCGTGTAAATTCAAATTAATGTTATATGATCATGTATACCCAATTTACTATCACCTTTTGTTTAGAACAATGAGTTAGTGATTATTGGTATAGTTAGATCATGTATTGTTCTCCTGCTATAGCACTTAGTATGTTCTTTCTGTTAAAGTATCTTAATGTGTTCCTTCTGTTATCATGTATAGTGTATAGTATGCCTCTCTGTTGTATTGTATCTACCTCCTTGTTTCTCTTTATAGTATGTTCTAGCATCTAGTACGAACTGAACCTCTGAACTATACCCCTTATAGTTTAGTAGTATTTTACTTGAACTGCTACTGAAAAGAGTCATTTATCTACTACGTTATGATTGTACTTTAAAAACGGAGTTTTATAAACTATAAAGTAACATAACTTAAAAAGAGTTTTTGAAATGTTTTGATCACTTATAAAAGACATAAGTAATCTTTTGAAAGATGTTTATAACAAACATTTACACAATTATCATTGAGTTCAACTTGTATCCCCCCCCCCCTTTTAAAAGCATTTAAAACAGTTTAAAAGATTGATTATAGGGGTATGAGCTCACCTTATGTGGGTGAATCAAACGAATATGCGCGTAAGGATGAGGAGTTCCACGAATGAAGTCCCGAGACACAAACAAGTCCTAAATGACATATATGGCATGTATTGGTATGAATATAGTGTTTAGAAGCAACTATATGCAAGGAAACACCCTTAGGGACTAGGAAACACTTGAACCAAGTGTTAGAATCACATGTGATTCATCTAAGGGATGTTTAAGGCCACTAAATGGTGTTTACGGCCAAGGTAGATGAGTTTAAGGCCAAGCAAGGAGTTTATGGTCGTCAACTCATGACCATTATGCAAAGGAGAGTGGTTTAAGGTCCTACCTATCATCCATTAGGGGTTCAAGGTCTAAGGCTTGGATATGAGAAGGGTTTGCGGCTAAAATGTGACCAATCCATGGGTTTACGGCCAAGGGAGATTCCATGGGCGTAAACTCAAGATGTTTAGGGTAATTGGGTCTTAAATCAAAGGGGTTCAAGATTTCTTAATGGATATCAAGTGTCTAGAAATGTTTAAGGCTCAACACTTGACCAAAACTAGGGTTTACGGCCAAGGGAGATTCCATCGCCGTAAACTCTTGGTATTTATGCATAGAAGGTTGATTCAAGACTATGATCTAGTGATTAACATTCCTAACTATATGATAGATGGAAAACTCACACTTTTGAGGGCCTTTGAGGAATTTACGACCACCAAGAACAAGTGTGTGTTCTTGGTGAAAGTTGAAGATCTAGCCAAAAGTTGATTTCCATGGATGAAATCAAAGGGTGATTCATGAGTAAGAAGGATAACAACAACTAGAGGGAATAATCACTTACTTTTGTGAAGATCTAGAGTGAAAATCTCGATGATACTTGACAGAGAAGTCAAGTGTTGTTGAGGTAGAAGTGTAAGAATGAAGGAAAAGTGAAGGATATGAGACTTAAAGGGGGAGTTTACGGCCAACCTTGAGTTTACGGTCGTAAACTCAAGTGCCATGGTCGTGAACTCCTTTTTGGTGGTGTTAAAGCTTGAATGTTGTACAGAGACTCTACCAGGTACTCCCTAACACTCATTCCTTAAGTGTACTAGGCTTAGAACACCTAAACAGACTCTAAACGGTGCTAAATTATAGCAGGAGCGAGTATGACTTAAGGTTGATTGTACTGAATTTACAAGGCAAAAAATTTCGGGTTGTCACATCAACTCCTTTAAGTAACCTTTCCAATTCCCTTAAATTGCTTTGAGCATCAAACTCTTCATCTAAAGAATATTGCTTTGAATTATCTTCTTCTAAAACCGCTAACTCTTTCTCTAGCAATTCATTACCCTATTCCATTGATGAAGTCTTATCTTCAATCGATTTCTCATGCTCCTTTCCTTGATTAGTGACAAAAGTAACCGAATCATCCCCCACCCTAAGTGTAAGTGTTGATTCCCGCATATCAACTATGGCACATGCGGTATTCAAGAATGGTCTTCCTAGGATGATTGTAATCTTGGGATCTTCTTCCATGTCCACAACTACGAAGTCAGTAGGGAACACCAACTTATCCACCTTGATTAGAAGATCTTCACATACTCCTTTCGGATGGATCACCGTTTTATCTGCTAAATGGATGGTCATGTGGATAGGTTTAAGTTCTGGAAGGCTCAACTTTTTGAAGAAAGAGTAGGGCATAATATTGATACTAGCCCATGAATCAGCAAATGCTTGAGTAGTAACCAAATTCCCAAATTGGCAGGGTATAGTGATGCTTCCCGGATCACCCATCTTTTCTGGTAGTTCATCCGACACTATTTTTTAATACTTCTTCCATGTTCTTTCTATTTGTGATGAGCTCTTTAAGCAAGGATGCATACTTTGACATGTGAAGGAGTGTTTCAACAAATGGGTTGTTCACTTGAAGTGTCCTTAGATGATCCATGATCTTCTTACACTCTAGAATCTGCTTATTCTGAATGGCTCAACCTGGAAATAGTAATCATGGCTGATATGGCTTTAAATAAGAAGTATTTTTTTCTGGCAGGTTGTGGGCTCGTCGAGTCCATGTTATGTGTGTTGGATTAGTGTCTAAGTCCATAACTATTTTGGTATGTACTTGACCCGATTATGAGCATGGTCCTTTTGGGTTGCCTTCACTATAGCAATATGTAGGATGATTTAAGGAGAGAAAGGTTTAAATATGATTTATTAATATATTATGAGAATAATATATTAAAGGAGAAATCATATTGTTTAATTAATATTAGTCAAGAATTAATTGATAATTAATTTTGTGGCTAAAAGAGATTAATTAAATTTAGGGGACTGGACTGCAATTATTGGATAATTGAGTTATTGGGCTAAGGAATGCTAAAGGATCAAGGGGTGAACAAAATTATGATGGAAGCCCATCATATTTTCGTCCATGGCCTTATCCAGAAGGTTCCATGGGCTGCGTAGAGTTTAAGCTGTCCATTAGGGTTTTTACTGAAACCCTAGCAGCCTACACAAGTATATAAAGGACCCCTTAGGCTCCAAAAACGTGGAGAACACTTCCATTAGGGTTTCTAGTCGTTTTTGGGCAGCCTCTCTTCTTCTCCTCTTCATCCAAGTTGCATAAGGTGTTTGTGACTCCATTAGAGGTGCAGCACTTGAGGCACTAAGCTTTTGAAGCCAATCCAAGCAAGGAATTGATTGTTATTGCTATATAACAATCAAAGGTAATTCTCTAAACCCTAATTCAGTTCATAATATGTTAGATCTAAGTTTATTAGTCTTGGATTCAAAGCATGTACAATAGAGAAACCTAGATCCAAGCATTAGGGTTTGTATGAGCACATAGGATTGTTTCTTATGCATAAAACCCATCAGTGGTATCAGAGCCTTGATTGGTTTCAGTTGTATGTGATGCTTAATTGCTTTATTTGATGAAAATCGAGTTTTTTTGGCCTCTGCCCGACCTGACTCGGCGAGTCAGTGGATGAACTCGGCGAGTCTGTCTGACTCGGCGAGTCTAGTCCCTGACTCGGCGAGTCCAGGGGTCAGACAGAGGGATTTTCGAGTTTTGGCTGCTGTTTTGACTTGGATTTGATTCCTAATTCGTTTTTTTGAAGTTAAAATCCGATTTTTATCTTAAATTAGTGAATATCCTTGCCAAAACAATAGATAATTTCAAATCTTTTAAATATTGGTTGTTTATATGATAAATATGGATTATTTCAAATTATTTGGTAATTATCTAGTGACTAAAATAAGATTAGGTCAAATATAGATAATTATGAAATTAATTGTTTAATTTGAATTATTTGTTGTTTGATCCCTAATGTTTTGAAATGTTTCAAAACTTGCCCTCAAGTTTTGGAATTTAAAATTTGACTAAAAGTTTAATTTTGAAATGTTAAATTCTAAAACCCTAGTAATTTGAAAAGTTCAAATCACACCCTTATGTTTTATTAATTAATTAAAATGTATAATTAAAAGTGATTTAATAAACCCATAAAGTTTTGGTTTACACTTAATTAAATTAAAAGTATAATTTACTAAGTTAAACCAACTAGTATTTTAAAAGTATAAAATACACCCTATACTATATATAACATTAAAAGTCTAATATTATATATGTATGAGTAAACAGTCAGTCTTATCATTAGTAGGCCTCATTCACGAAGTTGGTCTATAAGGGGTGTTTAAGGAAATTGCCTATAAAATGGCGATTGAATGGGTATCCACTCTTACCCACCGCACTCTTGACTAGTGGAAGGTCGTTAGCCGAACGGGTAGGACAGGACAGAAACCTTCCATTATAAGTATAATGAAGTACAAAGTAACTAAATGCTTTTTCAAATTCCCAAACCATAGTTACTTTAGGAAAAATGTGAAATTGTATGCTAATCCATAGAATTACACTTCGTACCCCTATCAAACGTTAGTGGAGCGTGTGTGGTTAACCGACACACTAATTTGGGGATGACATTGGTAGCGAAGGGTGACTCGATGTTTTTCATAGATCAATGGAGCGTGTGTGGCTAACTGGCACATTGATTAGGTGATTGTAGCATTGGGTGCACCACGTGATTCGTATGGTTATTCACACCTTGTTTGTGATCCTCGGCATCCCAGTCACAAATAGTAGGGCATAATCGAGATTAAACATGCCATTGAAAAGTTCAATGAGTCTCAAAAGATCTAGGAGTTTCAATTCATTTAAAACTTAATCTTCCTTTTCGTTTTTCATGGTGGAAATTGGTAAATCGTCATTTACCTACCTTCAAATATTCTGCAACTAGATTACGGCATCCCTCTTCTAGGTTGTAGAGTATTGTGTTGGATCCTAGCTTGATGTTTCATTTGGGTGTTACATCAAGAATTCTAATCAACATAACTTGAATTTTCTCCCGTTTTGTAGATGTTTGAATCTTACAATGGTCTTCCCAAATCCCATGGAACAAGTTTTCCAAATGAAGATGACGTTCCGAGATACGATCAAGGAAATGAGAGTCATGCTTCACTTCCTCCACCTCCTCCAATTATTCTCCCTGACCCACAAGTTCAAAGGCTTGAAAAGTTCAAGCTCACTCAAGCCCTTTTGGCAAGTAAACACGAAGATGGGAAACTTGTGTGTGTGCACGTCTTAGAGATGAAAACACACATTGATAGGTTAAACATGTTGGGTGTCGAGATTTCAAGTGAGTTGGCTGTTGACTGGGTTCTTCAGTCACTTCCTGAATCATATAGTGAGTTCGTTAGAGAGTACTATATGATGGACCACGACGTGACCCTTATTGATCTCACCTATTTGCTTATAGCTGCTGAATCAGCAATGATTTGGCGTGCTAATCAAGCAAATTTGTTTGGTGAATCAAATTCCCAAACTTCAATGGACACTGGCAATATTGGAAGTCCAGAAAGAACTAAGTCTGTGATTGTCCGATGTGCTGTGCCAAAGGAGTCCATTTGCTTTTATTGCCAAGAGAAGGGGCATTGGAGACGAAGTTGCCCTAACTACCTGAGAGATCTAAGAGATGGGAGAGTCAAGACGTATGGCTCTACTTCAGGTAAAATCCATTATCTAACTCTTTTAAGTTCCTATTCTAGATTCTTAATACATGATGTGATAAGATTACATTTTGATGTTTTGTAGGATCGAAGAAAAGAGAGGAAGCTCAAGGGAAGAAGTGAGCTGAATCTAATCGTGAAGAAATGGATTTCGATCGCATTACTTGAAGAATGGATTCTTGAGCTACTACTTGGAGTTAGAATAGATTGTTAAGAAATATCTAATAACATAGTTTTTCAATTGAATTGCATTGTAAGGACAAATTTTTTTTCCGCAATAAAATAAATTTTGACTTTATCTTATTTATTTATCCTTGCAATGGCATGTATGAAAGAATTGATGTTTGAATGTTTCTATTATTAGCAAAATGGATTTGATTCTTAATTATGTTATTTGTGGAAATGTCGAAAGTGTACCAAATAGGGAGAGTTTCTCATCGCCCAAGTTTCAATTGGACAGAAACTTGGAATCATGCAATGTGTATTGTATGATGAATGAAAAACTTTCACATTTGGGAAACTTAGACTAATTCTTTGGCAAACTGTCAGTTGAAGGACAAGGAGATCAAGTACACAAGGTTGTGCGTTGATCGAGTCCACCACAAGAGTGGCAAAGATATTCATCATGATTTACTAAAGTTTAGTAAATATGATTATACTTATAAGATTAAGTGTAATTCTGAGTTGATTGAAAGAGTTTCAATGAATAGTAGAACGAATAAAGAAGAATCATGTAGGCAGAAAGATAAAAGTTTCTCTTTTCTAAGAAGAAGGGAGAGTATCTTTTATTGTGTTTTATGATAAGTCTTAAAGATTAAGAACCATGTCTCAATAGATCCTCTAAGTGAGTCTTAGTGCAATCGCATGTCTAAGAAGAGGGTAGAAATGGTTAAATCAATAAGTCAATCATACTTCGTTCCAATATCAAGTCTTAGAGTCAAGATTGTGACATTGAGTGAAAAGTCTTAAGTAGGTTTATAACACTCATCAAATGTGGAACTTGGAAAAGTTTTCTTATTCTTGCACATTTTAAATTGGTAAGTTGTGCTGTCTTGGATAAGACAAAGAACAACTAGGACCAATTATGTGAAGTGTTTTGTCTTGATAAGAACTACACTAACTCTTGAATATTTGCTTTGTCAAGAAATGTTTCTTGACAAGAGAATCTTATATATCAAGGAGTCAGTGGGATTCTTAATGGTCTTGAAAGGTTTCAAGAACAAATCAAGAATAAACCTTATAGATCATCACTAGCACACGACTTGAGGTTTACAACCTATCGTGCTGACATTATTTTGTTTCTATGCCATTCCAATTAAGTTAATTGTGTATGTGAGTTCTATGAGATCTCATTTGAATGCATACTAGAGCCTTAGTCGATGGAAAGTACATTGATATGTAAGGACAAATTACTAAACTGCTTGGAAGACATGGTGGGCACTCGTATTACCACAAGGCAAGAAATCAAGATTAAGAAAGTTCAGTTCATATAAGTTTGGATTTGTCGCAAACCTTGGTTTTGGCTAATTCACATGGATAGGAATTCATACACCGTAAGATCTAAGTGTCATAAGATTCCCTCCTTCATGAAAATGACTGTGAGGAAATGCTTTCACTAAGAGAGATCTTAAGAGGATAGCAATTGTGAAAATTGTATTCTCAAATTCGATTATGGTTACGACATCCCTTTCCATAGTTCGAATTGTGAGATTTGGCAGTTAGTTTGAACATTTGGAACTTAGTAACATAAGTTCTGAATTGTTTAAGCACACATATGAGCTATCTAAGGCAAAGGTGTATAAGTTTAAGAAGCTTAGATAAAGGCTTATCGAAGCATCTGGTATTAGAAATATGAATTTTAGAAATTCAATAGGCATTGTTTTCTGGAAGTTCATTTGTTTTCTGAATACATGTCAAAGCTAGTGGGAGCATAAGTGTTATGTTTATATAATAATAATCATCATGATAGTGGGAGCATAAGCGTTATGCTTGTATGATTATTATGGCAAGTATTGTAAGTTAGCAATATTAATTATAGAAAAACAAAGATTCAATTTGCAAAGTTGCATGGGTTGAAAAGTTGTTTTGCTATAATTAAGGGAGAGAATATTATACTTCATTTCGATATCTAAAGCTTAGATTGAAAAATTTTAATATTTTCAGTCAAAGGATACATTGTGTGTTCTCAAATTTCGATTATGATTACGGCATCCCTCTTCATAGTTCGAATTGTGAGAATGTGACACATAAAATATTATGGCAGAAGATTGATAAAGTATAATATCTTTATGTAAGACATTATGCATCGTGTCCCATACGCTTCGGGTATAGGATCGACTGCAAATGCTATAATATTTTACCATTCTAAAAATTTTCCATATGTCTAGTGCATTAAGAGGGAAAAAGGACTAGAATTGGTTTTGACTAAAATAATTAAAAAAACTATCAAAGGATGATGCAAAGTTCGTTGAGGATTGGTCGCTTGTGAGTAGTTGGAAGTATGGTATTGGATGGACCATATCGACATTATTATGAATAGATAAGATTCTATTAAGAATGAGTTGTCATATGGCAAATGTGGAAATGTTTCCATATTGGGAGTTGGATATTGAGATTCTATGCCTAGATTAGAAACTTTTATGCAGGAAGGATGTTCAAATGAATGTACTTTGAATGTGAGACTTCACGAATTGTCTTGTAACAATGTCCGATAGAGTACTTCAAAATTTCATTAGCCAAGTCTTGGTGACTTTTGTGCTATGACTTTATGAAAGAATCGTTGCATAAGATGTTAGAATCTAGCATATTCTAATAGTAGCAAAGAACCTTGTGTTCTTACACTAATGATAAGGATTGGGAATTGTGAAATGAGCATCATTGAAAAGGTTTTTCAATTGATCTATTTCACAAAGTAAGGACCATAGGAAACATAGTGTGCATGCTTTATGCATGGGACAACTATTGTTGTAATTTAAGTAATAAGTTGATTTTCTGAAACAGTAAACGATAATAATGAGTAATCAATATGGTGGTTAAATAGAAGTGTTTTATTTACTCTCACAAGTTTGGGGCCATATAGGATTAAGTATTATTGTTATGTTTCAATTTTCATGTTTTGACTTCCAGAATAACTAGGTTATTCAAACATCCACAGTCGGTCATACGTTGGGAGTAGGTATGAATAAAGACTGTCATGAATCTGTCTGTAGATTGTCTGAAGTGTTTAGACATGGCACAAGTTTGCTGCAGAGTTCGTGAGTGCTTTGATAAGATTAGAGTATTGGATTAAACCCACGCTCACTTGGATCACTTCATGGATTTATCACGGGTGATTAGTGAGACGATAATATTGTATATTCTTGAAACCGAGACGTGTGAGTTGTTATTTGTTGGTCGGTTACACATTGATAATAAGTAAACGCACCAGTAACTTGGTGTTATAAAACTTATTGTTGTGTGTGATTCGATCAGTAAAGGCAAGCAAGCATATGAGTCGAAGTTTATCCATTCCTTTTACCCAAAGTAGGATAAAAGCGATATCTGTGGGCCTCTCGATGATTTAGTGATGACACCTAAGCGCTTGGCCAAGCCGGGACTAAGTTGATGTGTGCAAATTGTAGTCTGTTATCAGTCGTCATAAATCGGAAGTCGGGAAACAGTATAGAGAGAATGATTGAAATTCATGTCTTTTGTCTATACGATATCTTGAGAATGGAGGAATATATAATCCCTTATCTAGAGGACACGCTATCTGATAAGATCAGAGTTGACAGCGGCTTTTGAAAGCTACGATTGCTGATCAGGTTCTGAAGTCATATAGAAAATAGTTATTAGACTTATCCAAGTGGGAGACTGTTGGATTAGTGTCTAAGTCCATAACTATTTTGGTATGTACTTGACCCGATTATGAGCATGGTCCTTTTGGGTTGCCTTCAACATAGCAATATGTAGGATGATTTAAGGAGAGAAAGGTTTAAATATGATTTATTAATATAATATTATGAGAATAATATATTAAAGGAGAAATCATATTGTTTAATTAATATTAGTCAAGAATTAATTGATAATTAATTTTGTGGCTAAAAGAGATTAATTAAATTTAGGGGACTGGACTGCAATTATTGGATAATTGAGTTATTGGGCTAAGGAATGCTAAAGGATCAAGGGGTGAACAAAATTATGATGGAAGCCCATCATATTTTCGTCCATGGCCTTATCCAGAAGGTTCCATGGGCTGCGTAGAGTTTAAGCTGTCCGTTAGGGTTTTTACTGAAACCCTAGCAGCCTACACAATTATATAAAGGACCCCTTAGGCTCCAAAAACGTGGAGAACACTTCCATTAGGGTTTCTAGTCGTTTTTGGCAGCCTCTCTTCTTCTCCTCTTCATCCAAGTTACATAAGGTGTTTGTGACTCCATTAGAGGTGCAGCACTTGAGGCACTAAGCTTTTGAAGCCAATCCAAGCAAGGAATTGATTGTTATTGCTATATAACAATCAAAGGTAATTCTCTAAACCCTAATTCAGTTCATAATATGTTAGATCTAAGTTTATTAGTCTTGGATTCAAATCATGTACAATAGAGAAACCTAGATCCAAGCATTAGGGTTTGTATGAGCACATAGGATTATTTCTTATGCATAAAACCCATCAATGTGCTCGTCGAGTCGATCTCATAGTTTGCGATTATGGACTTGTTTCTTCATCTTCAAGATTCACTTTTGCTTCCACTTCCTGGAATGGCTTCAAAGGAGAAAAATTAATTTCAAACTTGTTGTTATCACATTCACATGTGCTATTCTCGGGTTCTTTTCAGGATTACTTGGAATTTCACCCGTTGCTCTTTGGTTGACTTGTTGTGCATGTTGGCCTAGTTATTTCTTAATATTAAGAATGGAGGCTTGCTGGTTTCTCATTAACATTTTTTGCTCTTTCATCATGAGTTGTTGTTCTCTTATTGCAGCATCGGTTGCGTTGTGTCGTTTCTCGAACGCAGCTGCAAATCTTGTGAGCATATCTTCAAAGTCTAGCTTCTTCTCTTGCACCGGTTCCTCTTTTTGGAAGAAACATCTTGTCTTCATTTTATATTTCTCCTCCTTAGCCTTTTTGTACTCATCATAAGGTAGCCATTCTTTCCTTGGTTTTTGCCAATCTTCATCGTATTTATCGCCACTTGAGTAACATACTTGCGCTTTCCGGTTCCCATTTTCATCAAGATCGCATTCCTTTGTAAGGTGAGGCTCGCTATAATTTTCACACCACACTATAATGGCATGGATGGATTGGTCCATCTTAGTCATCCTTCGCTCCATATTCTCCAATTTGGCCATCACAGCTGCTATGCTATCATTCACAGAGTTCACCACCCCTCAAGTCGATCCATGTCTTGGATTATGATATTCTCTAGAGTGCTTAGAGAATTCTTCAATGAGTCTTTTAACTTTAGCCGGATTTTCATTGTTAATGGGCCTTGAGAGTCAAGTAGTTGTCTAGTAATGACATTTACTCCATCATAGAAGGTTGACACTTCCTGTTGCACATTAAGGTCATTTTGTGGGAAATTCCTTAGCAGACCTTTGTAGCGCTCCCATGCTTCGAATAAAAATTCTCCTACTTGTTGCTAAAAATTGGCAATGGCCTTCTTGAGTGTAGCAATTTTAGATGGTGGGAAAAAATTTTCCAGGAACTCCTCATGCATCTTAACCCATGTAGTAATCTCTCCTAGTGGTAGTGCTTTTAACCAATCCTTTGCAGCCCCTTTAAAAGTAACATGGAGCATCCTCAATAACACCGTCTCTCTAGGTACATTTGGAATGTTAAAGTAGTCGGCAATGTCATTAACTTCATCAAGATGCTTGTATGCATCTTTGTAATCCTTTCCGTTGAAAGGAATCTCTTTCAATGCAGTAAGGATGTGCCCCTTAAGTTCAAACGTGGCGGTGGTGGGTATGGTGGGTTGCACAAGCCCCGAACCGGTGTCGTCTCGAATCCTCTTTTTGTATGCCTCCATCGAAATGTTGGCAATGTCGGCCATGGTGTTGTCATGTTCTTCTTCATGATCACTCTCTTCAAAATCGGTAACACTTTCCTCCTTCTTGGTCTTGTACTCGGTGTCTTCTTTCGTATTGTTGGATTCCCCTACTTTCTTTCCCTTCTTCTTGCCAAAAACCGATCTAAAACTCTTAAAAGGTGACTTCTTCGGTCTTGTCCTTGTTCTTGCGAAACGATGGTTCCAGGTTTTCAAGTGGTGGAATCAAGGATGACTTTGATCCACGGGTCATAAACAATCTGCAAGAAACAGAAAAATGCATAAAAATAACAAAACAAACTGGAAAATTGCATTGGACTCGTCGAGTCTGTGCGAAAGGACTCGACAAGTTCAAGGTTAAAACAGAAAAATTTTAAAACGAAATTTCTAAAAGAAAAAAAAAACTTAAATCTAATTAAAACGTTTCCTAAAGCAGTAACTTTGTGCAAGAAAATCTTACACAAAGGATCAATAACACTAGCAATTAAAATTAATAATTTTAGAATCGTTCCCCGGCAACGGCGCCAAAAACATGATGTGTGTGGAATGAACTAGTTTTAATCCTACTTTTTAATATAAATTAGACACACAAAAGGCATTGAACCTGTCGATTGGTGGTATAGTTTAGCAAGCAGGGCATCGAACACAGGGAACAACAATTAAGCTAATTACTAATATTATTTAAAAGCAAGCAACAAAAGAAAAGGGTTTTCTCTAGTTTTACAAGACTAGCAACTTAAGTACTTAACTAATACTCAACTAAGCAACTAACAACTAAGCAAATGAAAATCAACTAAATTCAATAATGGGAAAGACTTCTATTTAGGTTTTGAATCGTTTATTCCTATAGTTGATTTTATGACAAGTGCAATGGATTAATTAGCAATGGCTACTGATTAGTGTGATTAGGTTCATGTTCGCTATTACTAATCCTTTGAAAACAAATCAATTTAAGCAGTGATCAAGTGATTAAACTAATTAATTTCCTAGTATATTGATTCAGGTTAAGTAAGACTTGTAGTAGCTAATCAAATTGCTAATTCAATTCACCTCTTGTTGATGGTTCGTCACACAAGCTCACACATTAATTTACTTATTTTCTAGTTAACCATGGTTTCACGTTCGCTATTCCTAGGCATATAACAATGTTTTCACACAAATCATATGAGATTAGCAATTAAGAGGTGTCCATGCAACTTAATATGTTGGTTAATTAACAGAAAATAGTTGTAATTAACACATAAGGTTCTTTAACAAGCTTAACAAAATTCAATCACCAAATTAAATTAATCTAATCATAAAATCAAACCATATTCATAAAGTCATCTATCCTAAACAGAAGTTATGAGTTTTTAGGTCATAATTAAAGCAGAAAACAACTCAAAAACGAAATCAATTGATGCAAACATAGTTTAAACAAAAGATTAAGTAAAGAGTACACTTGAATTGCCTTGATCTATACAAAATCGAATGCTTAGACATGATCTTCGAGTTCCAGAGCTCCAAAAACAACTTGAATCATAAATTATCCTTCTAAGGTTCCAGAGAGAGCTTTTAAATTTGTGAATTAAAGCCCTTTATATAGTTTCTGAAAACAAGGGCTAATCGTCGAGTCCATACACCGACTCGACGAGTCCACCACTTAAAATCCGTATACGATATGGAATCTTATTTGTCCGCGAATCTTCGAGCCTACTCGACGAGTAGGCATCCAACTCGCCGAGTACTTCAGGGTTTTTCTTTCTTTTCTTTCTTTCTTCACTTCCCGAGCTTCCTATCGCTTTTTCTGCTTCCTTTTGCTTTCGAGCTAATCTTTTAGGCTACAAATACGTATTAAACAAATTTTAGTACCTTTCGTTCATAATTTGCAATAAAATAGCCAAAAAGTATTAAGATTTAACACAAAATATATGACTAATTATGCTCATATCATATACATGTACTTCAAAGGTAACATCATCTTGTGTAATAGAAGCATGAACTCTCCACTCGCACTCTAGGTTTTCACACCTTGCTGTGAATCGTGTCGGGTCGCTTTTCTGAATGTAGTATTTAAATTCATTTATGATTGCAAAGTGGTTCAAAGCTCTCCTAAACTCAACCACGTTTCCAAATTTTGAGACGACTTCCATGCTTATACTATTCTTACTAGATGAGTAAAATACATCGTCATCATTCATTATATCATCTTCATTATCAGAACTGAGATGACCAAGATAACTTTCTTCACTAGGACAAAGCTCTGCATCATACTCATCGTGTGGTTCATCTCTGATGGCACACAAATGGTTAGTATGATTATTCGAGCCAAGGTTATTCTTTTTGTCACATAAATGGTTACTTGTTTCTCGCTTCCATACATGCCAAGCATATCCATGAACTTTTCATCAGAATCAAGCATAATAAGGGATTTTTTTTTGTGCATACCTGTCAACAACAAAAATAGAAAATTTTGGGTTGTTCTTTGATGAATAACGTTTTACCACTTCTTCATGTAGTTGATTAAACTTGTATAAAAATATGTCTATGTGGATACATTTTTGAGAGCCAAAACAATATATTTGCCTACAACTATTCTTCGTTAGTCGAAAGTAACCTCCATATTTCAATTTTAACTTGAACTTGGATATTGGTATAAGCCTGAATTTGAAAATTAATTAGAGAAACAATCATACAATTTTGTAAATGTCTAATTAAATTAACACTAAGATATTCGCATAAAAATACTCGATTATTGGAGATGTAGCTGTAACAACGTAAATTTCTAAAACAATTTTTCATTTTTAAAACACCCTTTTATTCACAAGATAATATCAAAACATAATGTATCCACTGTTATCATAACAAAATCACATCCCAGAATCTCAAAACGCAAACTCTATGAGTGTGTACGGATCATGTCGGCGCCTTCCCGCGATCCTCGCTAGTACCTGAAACACATAACACAACAACTGTAAGCAAAAATGCTTAGTGAGTTCCCCAAAATACCACATACAACACATACGCCACTCGAGGCTACAATACGACCCTCTGGTCGATGTGTCTCAGCGGGACCCTCCAGTCTCGTAGCTCGTTGGACCCTCTGGTCCGGTCATAGCTCGTCGGACCCTTCGGTCCAGTCTGTATCGTTGGACCCTTCGGTTCGGTCTATATTGTTGGACCCTCTGGTCCGGTCTATACAACACATGGCATACATATAACAAAATGCACATAATCTCATACATACACATAGCATACAAGACCCTCCGGTCTAAACATAAATACCACTCTAGGTAATGTATAGTGAGAAGACTCACCTCGGGTATCTCGGATAATCTCGCACATGAATATACTGATCTAGCCCCCGCCTAATCACATAAACAATATCCTCAAATAAATAATGGCTCTCAAAGGCTAGATTAAATCCCTTCCTACAATCCCACAGAAGGGTAAAAGACCATTTTACCCCTCCTTGACCAAAAAGTCCTAATGTTGACCAAAACCCTAAAAGTCAACGAAAGTCAACAGGGGGTAGTACACGGCGCGTGCCATCTCTGTACGCAGGGCGTACACTGGCGATCCATAATCGGGGACTCAACCCCTCTCGCTGTGCGTTCTGAGAGTTACGCCTAGCATAAGTCTCGGGTTCAGCCTTTCTTAGATTTTGGTCTTAAACGGTTAAGACTTAAACTCAACTCTAGATCTGACTTCCCCAAGGCCACTTCATCTATAAAGTCGAGACCTTTAAGCCATTGCATGGATGTAAAGGTCCCTAACCCTGAAATATGGCAGATCTAAGCTTATGGAGACCATTTGCTCATAAAGTCTCCACCTTGGGACCAAAAACCCTAAAAATTGGTCCAAGAAGCACAAATCAAAAATGACAAGGAAAGCTTTGAGCTTTTTACCTAAGAAGGAAGCTCCAACCTCTGTAGAACTCGGATCTACTCTTGTCCACCAACTTCTAGCTCCTATAATGGCCTCCTCTTCTCCTTCACCACCTTGAAATGGCACTTTCAAGCTTAGAACACACACACACAAGCTAAGAACGAAGGGTAGCTTTCTATTAGGGTTTCACTCTCTGAAATGGTGGCTGAAGATAAGGCCTTAACATTCCTTTTATAGTGTACAAGCCACAATTAGGGTTTGCATATGGGCCCGCTACGCCCAGCGTAATCCTGGGTATGCCCAGCGTACCTAGGTGAGTCTGTGTCCAACTTAAGCGCATGAGTACGTGCAACGTACTCTTCAGTACGCTCAGTGTACTCATTTGCCACAATATTTGTTTTAAGGTTAAACTTGACAGCTTGGAAAAGAAGAAGGGTTTAAGAAACACACCTGAATTTCGGGAAGTTGCAGTAGCCCTGCTCTACCATATTGGTTTTGATGTGTCATGAAGAGTAATATCTTCTGTTTGAGAATGATCTTCCGACATTGGTTTATATCGCCTCTAAAATATAATTTTAAGGCGGCGATAAGTAAAAAAAAAGATATAAAGGTATAACAACACGACTACAAACATCAACATTGCATAACATTGACACACTAGCTAAGAGTAGTTGATTGAGATTCATGGGTTGTACACCTTTTATAATTTATCAACTTTCGAAAATGTTATAAATAGATACTCAAGAGTTTATAGTTGTATTCACTTATAAATAGATCAAACATAGGTCATGGTTAGTCTCTTCCCATGAAGTCAATGTTTTGACATCAATTAGTTTTCTTCATGATATAATGGAATCATCAGGCAAATTAGACAAATTATATGCAACTGCAATAAGCCTAGGAATTGCTGAACAAATCAAACAACAACAACATAATCAAAATTAGTTTTCTGGTTAGTCTCTTCCCATGAAGTCGATGCTTTGACATCAATTAGTTTTCTGGTTAGTCTCTTCTGTTTTGACATAAATTAGTTTTCTTCATGATATAATGGAATCAAAGGACAAATTAGACAAATTATATGCAGGTTCAATAATTCTAGGAATTGCTGAACAAATCAAACAACAACAACATAATCAAAATTGAGGAAAAGGAATGGAATCATTTTTTTAATTACCTGATGCGTGTGTATGTGATAATAGGGTTGGGTCCGACTAGAGGCACTATTGATTGGATGCGGACGCAACGATCAGAAGCGCTGGGAAGGCTCGATTGGAAGTCTCGATCGTGATGTTGGAGGTACGGACAGGAGGCTTGATCGTGATTTGTGGGGAAAACGCTATCTCAATGAATTGATCGATATTGCCTGTGAATCGTGTATTGGAAATTATAAGGAAGGGTACTATTGTCCATTCATAATGTATTTTAATTATAATGATTTAATATCATTAAAAAAATTATAAATCAATAAAAAAATACCAAAAAACTAGATTTTGGTATATATGATCTTAAATTAGGAAGGGCAAATACGATATTTAGAGTTTAGGCTGGGCAAATACGATATTTAGCTGTTTAGGATGGGCGTATACAAAATTTTGCCATACATATATATATATATATATATATATATATATATATATATATATATATATATATATATATATATATATATATATATATGTGTGTGTGTGTGTGTGTGTGTGTGTGTGTTTTAAACTTTTCAAAATATTGGGGTTTAAAATTAATCTTTCGAAATTAACAATTAATAATAATTACTTTTAAACTAAATAATGATTTAATCTTTTATCTTAATTAAACAATTAATCAAATAAATTTATATCATATTATTTACCAACTAAACAATTAATTAAATAATTTAATTTCATGGATTAAATAATTATTTACCAATTAAATAATTAATTTAAATAATTCAAAGTTAATTCTAATCCCTTATCCTTTTTTTGATCAATTCATTTTAGTGCACAATCAAATAAAAAACATATGGCTCTGATACCACTGATCGGATTTCTAGGTTATAAACAAAAAATACATGTGGCAGAAAAACACTTAAACCCTTAAGTTCACATGCAACTTAGAAATGATCTATATTTTTTTTTTCAATTGATAGCAACTAACTACGAATATCAAGAAACCCTAGGAGTGAGGCTATAAAATCGAAATTCATATAAAATTAGGGTTACATACCTTTTCATTATTATTGTAAATGTAACGACCCAATTTCGTTTTATATTTAAAATATAATATTAAATCCTCATAAAATAAAACCAGTCGTCGCCCTTTTGAAAACTACAATTAATGTTATCAAAAACTTCTAACCATGCTTATAAAATATTATTTGAAAGAAAACATTAGCAAAAGCAAAAACATCCCAAATTTAAATACGTAACATTTTTTTTATATAAGTCTTCGAGAGAATGTCACCTGAAGTCACACCGGTCTCCTTTCTTTATTAAAACTTGATGATCTTGAAAAAAGTTAAATAACAACGGGTAAGCATAATGCTTAGTGAGCATACACATTACTCTTCCATTATCTAGATCACTTAGTTACACATAACACATATCACATAAAACATAACATAACATAAACATTCCTAGCGCATATTGTTGGTACCAACCATAACATTGTTCCCCCTTCCGGGAACTACCCCCTTACCCCCTAAATAAGGAATTCGAGATAAGAGTGCAGTTTGCCTCACAAGAGGTCAAACCACATTCCACCTTACCTTGTTCACTCTACCAGATTAGGGTATCCGTGAACAAAATATGAAACAAGTAATGCCTACATAATAGGAGAGTTAGTGTAACTCACCTCTCTTGGTAACTTGAAATACTAGTTGCAATAGCCAAGTGAACTTTATTATTTTTGAGCACCTACACAACAATTATAACACTTATTTAACTTTTGCTTCATAACTATACTTTAAAATACATTCCTTTGCATTACTTTAACTTTTCTTTGGTTTTAGTGTTTAACTTTTCTTTGGTTTTAGTGTTCTATTCTATGCCCGGTTTATTAACTATAAATCCATAGTTTGGTTCTGATAAAATTGTATTCATATAGTTCCCTCTTTTAGATTTTTAGGAATATAAGGATCTCGTCCTAATGATTTACGGTTGATTTTATACAAATTTTACAAGTTAACCATCTTGAGTTGTTCCTTTCTGGACTCACATGCTGTGACAACCCGATATTTTCATTGAGTCAAACCCTAAAAGTCAACCCCTTCGTATCATAAGTCAATGTCATTATTTCTTATTTTTAAGAAATATAAAGTTCGTTTGATTATTTTAATATTGTTTTTAAACGAACGGGTGAAAGAAAGTGTCGTCTCGGGTTTTGATTTTTGAAAACCGCAAACACTTCGCGTATTAGAAACACCCGACCAAACTTTTATGTTTTGGATTTAGAAATCACCAAAACCGTAAACTCATACCTATGTATGAGTTTACTCCCCAAGTAACTAGTCATTTGTGTTTACTCCCTAAAAATTCAAAAGAGTAAACTCCAAGTTGTCTCTCAAGTATCATCCAAGATTTAATTCCAAATCTTCAATCTTGAAAGTGTTTTAACCCTTTCAAGTTAGTAAAACACTTAATCTAGTGTTTGTGCATCTATTCATCCATTCATTTATGTGTTTTGTTTAGATTTTCCAAAACACCAAGAACACCAAGAACACACACTAAGTGTTCTTGGCCTTTTAGCACAAACCAAGCCTTCCAATAGTAAGTGCTTCTATCCTTGAGTGATTTTAAGCTAGTACTACATTTAAACATCAAGAAAATATGTGAAGAACACAAAATTGAAGGTGTTCACGGTCCAAGAATGTTCTTGGGCCGTAAACACCATAAATGACACCAAAGTGTGTCTAAGCCTCGAATCTAAGCCCTAGTTGATGTTTAAACCTTCCTTGACATGTTTAAACCCTTCCTCATTGAGTTTAAACCTAGAAAAACATCAAAGACCATCAAATATAGGGGTTTATGGTTTGGGAATCTCCCAAAACCATAAACACCCTATAGTGAGTTTAAGTTGGTCATTTTCCTTCCTTAGGCTTAGAAACTAGCTCATACACTTCCCTAATTGTGTTAGGGACTTGTAAAAATGGCTTTACACTCTTCCATATGGGTTTACGGTATATGAACCCAAGGGAAAACGCCATGAGGCCGTAAACTCCTCAAAAGAGGTGTTTTGATTCCCTAGTCCATTCCAAAGGCCAAACCACTTAGTAGAATTGCTCCAAGAGGCTTGTTAAACCACCAAACAACACCTAGTCATTAGGACTAGAGTTTACGATCGTAAACTCTAGAGTTTACTGCTGTAAACTCTTGGTGTCATGACCATCAAAATCGTAAACTCCAAGGGAGTTTACCCTTGGACCCCAAACACACTAGCTTTTCCCTACAACACTTAGATGCAACCCTTGAGACGTATAACACTTGTATAAAGTGTTTAGCATGTCCTAGAGTGTCTTAACTTTGTTTATTAGTTGTTTAAATACTAATTATGTATATACATATATCCTTATATGTTATTAGGATCTTTGTGCGTGTCTAAGTCTTCACTTGACACCAAGCACTTATCCGACACTTCCTTCCGATCCACTTACCACAGGTGAGTTCATACCCCTTAATCAATGTTTTAAACTGTTTTTAAATGTTTTATGGGGGGGGGGTAAAAGTAGAATTATGCTAATTATTATATCAATCACATGTGATTAATAAGCAGCATTCAAATGATTGGCTACTCATTAGCCGTTTTACTAAACAGTTTCCTTCAAATGTCTTTCATAAACACTTTATGTGTTTAAAACTCCTTATTTCTCTGTACATTTTACTATGTATATTACTTTTCAAACTTATTTACAATTATGTTTCAAACAAATGTTTCTTTATACTAAACCGTTTTATCAAACCCATGCCTTCAAAACCGTTTTATAGATTGACATCAAGTCGATCTTTTCTTAAGATAATAATTATGTTCAAAGGTTTTACAAAACTTAATTATGCTTTTATATTATAAATTGCATGCCTCTATATGTATAGTTATATAAGAAATGTTTAAAAGACTTAGGAAGGCTAACCACCCTATTTCCTTTTCGCACTTGAGATGTGGTCTGGTGGGATATCGGGTACTCGTCCGAAGGTCGTTTAAATATTAGTTATATATCATATGTACATATATAGTCATAAAGGCCCTTCCAGTTCATCCCATGCACATCCATGTCCATACGTACCGGTTAGATTACTAGTAAACTACCATACGGGTAGTTTAGGAAGATACTAGAACAATACTAGAACGCGATACCATACAATGAGTCAGTTCATTCATGAGTCAATACTTGTTAGAACATTACAATACATTATTATACTTGCTAGATAGAGAGCACATACACTATAGCTAGAACATTACAGTACATTACTATACTTGCTAGATAGAGAGCACGTACACTACAGCTAGAACATTACAGTATATTACTATACTTGCTAGATAGAGAGCACGTACACTACAGCTAGAACATTACAGTACATTACTATACTTGCTAGATAGAGAGCACGTACACTACAGCTAGAACATTACAGTACATTACTATACTTGCTAGATAGAGGGAGAACACACATTATAGCTAGCACACGTAGAACTTCTCCGTACATTACATATACATTACTACGTTGACATAATCGTGATCCACTGTATCGGAACATGCCTTAAATGTCATGGCCCGATTTGTAGCCAGAATTCTCTTGGAGGGAGAGCGTGAGTTTGCGTATAGATCTATACTGGATTGACTATCCTACACCTTGCTACTAGCTACAGCCGGACCTGTAGGTCTGCGGGTGCCAAACATCATTCCTTTTTATGACCATACTTATGTCGTTGTTACCAGTCAATAGCATGGTGCAATTAATCACATGATGCCTTAATATAAATCCGGTTTAAGGTAGTTAGTATAGC
Organism: Lactuca sativa; assembly: GCF_002870075.4. Lineage (NCBI taxonomy): Eukaryota > Viridiplantae > Streptophyta > Magnoliopsida > Asterales > Asteraceae > Lactuca > Lactuca sativa. The sequence continues at coordinate 119,010,626 of NC_056628.2, forward strand.
AGTAGTTCTTACAGCACTACACAAAGTACTACATAAATTTTCCCTTTACATATATTTAGTGATCTTTTCACTTAAGCATTAAATGTAAAAACTATATTTTGTTAATGATAGTTACCTTGGAAAATTACACACTTTTACAAGAAACGTACATTCAGAGCAGTTAGGTCTTGGTAGAAGATTACATTCAGAGCAGTTAGGTCTTGGTAGAAGACACCTTTATATGATAGTAGGAATCATAGGGATTTCTAGGGTTTTTCAAACATTTACAGTTGTTTTACAAACATTTTCATACTTACAGTTCATATACACTTTCAATACTTACAATTCATATACTTACAAATTCCTACATACAAATACTTACTTACAAATTCTTACATACAAATTCATACATACAAATTCATACATACAAATACTTACTTACAAATTAAGACACTAAAATACTCTCACCAGCTTTAAAGCTGATACTCGCTTTCAAAATTACTTGTATCCTCAGGTCATCTATAGACAGGTATCGATGCAAGGTTTAGAGAAGATGGAGCTTGTTCAAGACTCCTCTTTCATTTTGATTTATGCTTTAGTGTTTATTATAATTTGACAGAACACACTTGTGTAATAATTATTTTATTAATGCAATGGATGATGTTGTTGCTTATTTACTACTTTACATTGTTGTGATACTGTACATGACGTCCTCCGCCCCAGAATGTTTCCGCCGTTCTTGGTTTTGGGGTGTGACACATGCAAACTCGGTAACTTTGAATCTATGAGGGTTGAGATTTAAATCATAGGAAAAATTCATGGTTCACAAGACATTATTCTCTAACAATAACCTCTGACATTTCATGAATCGGAGTTTTGAAGAATTAATTATGCACATCACAAGTTGATGTATAATTTCAGGAGCTTTTCTAACCACTCAATATTCTTTTAATAAACTATACAATTTTACTTGGAATTAATTCAAGATTTGATATGGAGGAAACTAGACATCCATATCTAACTAAAGGCTTTGGAATTTTAGCATTTAGAGTTATGAGGAATCTATTATGAATTTTAGAAGACTGCACATGAAATATGTGACAACATAGACCCTTCTGAGAAAATTGGTCATTTTACCCCTCAAGGGTTTGGAACTTGGAAAAAGTGATTCAAATCTTGAACAAACTAGACACACTAGTATTTCTAGAAAAGTAAGTCTCATGATTTATTTGTGTTCGGATTGCTTTGAACGGATTTTAGAAGTTGAAGTGTCGAATTGGAAAAACATGTCATTTTAGCTTTTCAATCACTTTTGATGTTTCATTAAGGACTCATCCGATTAAGCTTTCACTTGACACTTTTAACATGTTTTTCAATCACGAAATGGAAAAAATTGTCATTTTAGCTTTTCAATCACTTTTGATGTTTCATTAAGGACTCATCCGATTAAGCTTTCACTTTACACTTTTAACATGTTTTTTTAGTTACTTATTGGACTATTTAAAATGTATAGTTCATTTCAACTCAAAGGTCATGGTACATGGCTTAATGAGAATTCAAAGATATGAGCTTCACATAAATATAAAACTTTACTTTTGTTAGGGTTAAGTTACTAACAAAAGTAACTTCATAACATTAGCTACAAGGTATTGGATCAAGAATGGCAATTTAAACTTCAAACGACACCGAAAGTATGTTGTCAAAAATGCAAATCCATAGTATATTGTTATGAAGATAATTTATGGACTTAAGGTTTTTAGCTTACATTAACACAACACCTGAACAATATCAAGGACTCAAAATAGATGTTGGAAATCATCCATAACCACTGCCATGATGGCAGTGACAGCCGAAAACAACAACCACCACCTCCGCGGTTGTGGTGGTGATGGTGGTTCTAGAGTGATATCGAAGAAAATAAAGAGGAAGAAAAGGATTTAAACTCACATACCTTCTCCTACACCAACAAGCACGGAAATAGCCCTTCATCTCGATCTTAGCCTCCCTCTTGTCCATTTCTTCTTGTCGATTCCTACATCTCGCTCTTTTCTCTTGGTTGTCGAGCACAACGAACAAGGAGGAGGCTACCAATGGATGAGCCAAAGCTTGGGTCGATTAGGGCTGATGTGGGGCTAAATATCGATCGAGATAAAAGGTATCGGTCTCCAGAAACGAGCCCAAAAAGAACCTCGTCAAATGCTAAGGAATTATACGATTTTTCATTTCAGCCCTCGCGCATTCCCATAATGTAAATTCCTACCCTCAAACAAAATCTTTGACAACAACAGTTTCGGTTTTTGACACTTTTAACCCCTAATCCCTTAATATTTTCATTTTTGTTTATTAAATGCTATTACTCACAATGGTTTTATATTTTTCTTGAATTATCCTTTTCTTTAATTAATAAGTTTACATTATTATTATTACGATCATTTTATTTTATTTTATTTTATCTTGTTATTTTATTTTCTTTATTTATTATTTAACCACCTCCAGTTTATCAAAAGCCTTCTGGTTGAGTATTCACTGATATGATTCTTCATAGTATAAATCCTTTATCATATAATTATTCTTATAAATTAACAAAATCATTTTTGAAATTACGAATAAGAAATAGGGTGCTACATTAAATAATCAAAATTGAATCCTTCTTCTAGATCTTGGAAAGCTAGCACCAAAGGAATCGATGTCTCTAATAGCTTGTACCCGAAATTCTAGTAACAAGAAGACTTTAGGGGAGAGAAGGCTTGAGCAAAATTTCGGCTCTATGAAGGAAAGCCAAGGTTTGTGAAAATAGGCACCCATGGTGTCCTATTTATACTTGCTTAAGGAAACTCCCATGGAAACCAAAAAGTCCTTGTATGATTAATTCTAATTAATCCTAGAATTAAATCGAAATTAATTCTAATTAACCAATTAATCATTACTATTTCCATATAATATATTAATAACTCATATATTGCGATTTCCAATTAGTTTATTATTCGTATAATAAACTAACAAATTATCGTCTATCTCCAAATGTCATTCTAATTAGTTACTAGTTTTTAGGGCAATCCAAAAAGGATTTTGCTTATAATTCAAGAATATACCAATTTAGTTATTGGATTAGACATCTTAATCCAATAGAATTTTGTCACGACGTGGTTGCATAGTCATCACGACGTGATAGTGGTTTTGATCGCAACTGAGTTATTCATATCATGAGTTTTGGATCGTGGCTGAGTTTGTTAGCCACGACGCGACCATGGGCTAGTCATTACATGAGTATCAGTTGATGGTGATGTTGATTGTTGACTTTAACCTTGACCCTTGACTTTTGGTCATGTCTCTAGTTTTAGAAGGTAGACTAAGGGTTTACCTTGTGTACTTTATTAGGAGGTGTTTTGCACCCGCTTGTTGGCTGTGAGAGCTGCTAATTGTTGATTACATCGGCAATTCGAGTCTTCTCATTATACTATGTAGGATGTTAGTTGCCTTTGTGATACTTGCATGGAAGACCAGGGTGTGGCCCTTGGCATATGTATGAAAGACCAGGGTTTGGCTCCTGGAAATTGTTAAAAGATCATGATGTGGCTCCTGGCTATTTTATGAAAGACCAAGATGTGGCTCTTAGCAATTGAAAAAATTTCACCTAATAAAAAAGTTAATATGTATTTTCTCTCAAAAGTGTTTTATCTATAGAATATTAAATTATAATATATTTTCTTAGTAGTTGTTTATAAATTATAAATTACAACTAAATAATTTGTTTTTGCTTCTTCTATAAAAATTGAATAATATTATAATTATATATTGTTTTAAAATGTTATGCATTTTGAAAACCGAATTATAAAAACTGATCCAACCGAATTGGAATTGAAATGGATCGGATCGGATCGGATTTGAATTTATTTTGGACAATTCATATCCATATTTTGAAAACCAAAATCAATTTAAATTTATTTAATTGGATCGGATCGAACCGATCCATCCAAACAAACACCCCTTAATATGTTATTTGCATGGTTTCATGTTTTCATTCGTAGCATACGTAACATGGTTGGTTGTTCATATCAAGTGTATCACTTTGTTATGATACAACTTTGAATAAATAACAAATGGTTATATGATTAGAATGCTATCAGTTTGAATGATGCCATGTTTATTACATAGGCTATATTCACTAAAGGTTTTGGATCATATGAAATTGATAACAGGATCCAACATAAATATTTAATCAAACGATAAGTATAATGGTTAAATTCATGTAAAAAATTTATAATTTGATGTCTGAAAAAGGAAATGTAAAATTCAACCATGCAAATTTTACGTCAAACGAGCGGCACCCATTCCCGTCAAGGCTTAACTTGCAGCGAAATTGTTTACGACGACTTTGCTTGATTGATTTTTTGGAGTTGGCCGTGTTGAAGAACTTTGTGATCGTTTACTTTGACTGCAACGCCTATTTTGTTGTGGAACAGACTTCATATAAATCTTCCGTCCAAGTTGCATGAATATGTTTATAAAACAAACACGAGACGTATCCATTAGTATATATTACTTTAGTACAAATCTGTAATCACATTAAAAATAAGAAATTAAATTGTGTTTTACTTTTTATGCCTACAAATGTTTCTATCCAATTACGACAAGTATCATCATTTCATATTTTTTTAACTAACTCATTAAGGTTACATTAGAAATATATCAAATAAAATTAAATTGAATTGTGATATGTCATAATTTTAATAAGTAGGAATAATTATAGGCATAAAAAATAGGAAGTCATTTAATTTCTCAAAAAATATTTATAAAATACACACCTGAGCTTATAGCTTTGACTTATAAATTTATGGTTTTTATTTATGTTTTCATTCTTCAAATATATAATAGGAAATTACTAATCTACATTAAAACACTAATTACCTATCTAAAAATAACCAATACATTAGACAAAAATAGCCCACGAAATAGTAGATTGGTCAGGGTTGACTACGGTCAATGCAAGTTGACTACGGTCAACAGTAGAAAACTACTCTTTTGTGGCAATGAGCTACTGTTTCCCGGCCCGTTTACTCTTTCGCGGCCTATTGACCCGTAGTATATAATGTATAATTTTTTAGATTATGTTATTTTGACTATTATTTTCTTGGTTTTATCTACTTTTTTCTCTCAATAGAGCACCCAAAAAACAACGAGGTACGTCCATTTTTTATCAAAATTTTACCGTATTTTTTATTACTAGCAGTTTTTGTATATATACCTCTTTTTTAAAATCCAGCGGCCTCGGAGTTTATGGCCGGTCCGAGGTTGCGGTCAGCAGCGTGTCCGAAGTTCGCGACCAAAAGGAGTCCTTGCAACAGCAGCCTCGCATATAAAAAATAAGAAGCAGAAGCAGAGGTGTCGGGGTTCAAACTCACGACCTCTGGTTCACCAAGTGGAGCTTTTTCCAACTCCTCTAGGCCACGAGTTGATACTTTCCTTCCCCATTTAATTCATAACGCATATTTTTCGCAGCAAGTTTCACTATTTTTACACTTTTAACCCCAAAATTCAATTCCTTTTAATTTTAAATTCCCTTTTCATCCAAAATAAAAAATTAAAATAAAATAATAAATAAATAAATAATAAAATAATTAAAAAAATCATTTTTAACTTTTATTTTTTATTTTTTATTTAAAATTTTGATTTTGACTTTCAGGTTTGACCTTTGATTTTAAACTTTGACTTTTAAGGTTGACTTTTGAGGTTTATAATCAAAGGGTTTGACTTTTAAGTTTGATTTTGGTTTTTAGTTGTGCTTTTTAATTGATTTTAAGGTCTACGAGGGAGTTGAAAACATGAAAGAGAGTCGTCAGGATAGGTTAAGACAAAATTTCAACATTTTCGATTATATCCCTGGAGAAACCATCGAAACTCAGTTGCAGCGATTTACTACACTTACTCCTGAGATGAATATAGTTGAGATCTTCTTGTCTAAGTTTGAGATAAACAAAAAGCTACTGAATTCACTTCCGAAATCGTGGGATATGAATGTGGCTATCATCAAGAAGACAAAAGATCTCAATCATCTTAGTCTTGCTGATGTAATTGAAGAACTTGATGCTTTGAAGTGTAGAAAAACAATAGGTTCTGAAAACATTCCGGTCACTGAAGTTACATGTACTCCAGCTTGTGAAACTACGATTAAATATCTTCGGGAACAAATTGATTTATTAAAGAGAAGTTGAGGACCTGTGATATGAAGGATATCAACTCAGGAAGGGACAAAAACCCTTGAAGGCTGAATTAGAAGCAAAAGCCAAGGACTTTAGGAAACTTCAGGAAGAGTATAACAACAAGTGTGAAAATTATGACTATATTAAGAGACAACTTGCTGCTTTAACTGAAGAACTTGACACTTTGAAAATTAAGTGTGGAAAAAAAGACGTTAGTTTCAAAAATTATATTGCGTCAAGTTAGACAGTCGAGTCCTTATTTGAAACCCAATTAAAATTAAAAGATAATCAAAACAAGGGTCTAGGGTATGATAGTGTTCCTCCACCTTTCAATCATAACTACACATCCATCCCTATGACAAAGAAGAAATTGCCAAGGAGGCACATCTTCATTATGGCAAACCATCTGGATTTGTGTCAGGAGGTATTCAGGTTGAAAATACTAATGTGTGTACTTCATATGCAGGTAAAGTAGCAGAAGATGAGAACAAGGAGAAAACCATTGAACAAACCAACATCTCTTTGAACTCTGAGTTTGTTGCTTCGAACTCAGCTGCTTTTGATCAACCTGTCGTTGAGAAATACAGGTCTCCAATTCCAGCGCAACAAAGTGCCTATTGCAAGTGTGCATCTGGGATCAATAAGAGACAAGGCAAGGGTATGCCACCAGGGGCAGTAAGAAACAACTTCACAGTGAAGAAAAAGACATGTTTTCACTGTGGAACACCTGGACATATTGCCCGAAACTGTCCTAATCGCACGTATGTTCCCTACTACGCACAAGGATGGCAAAACGTGCCAAGTGAGAGATACTTCAAAAGAAAACCTTCCAAGGCCAAGAATCAAAATCCCAAGGGCAAGAAGGGAATGCCGGCCAAGAAGCCCAATCCAAGAGATGCTCATGTGAAGCCAAGACCAGTTAGGTCAAAGTCATCTCGGCAGCCAGCTTCAAGTTCCAAACCAAGTGTCGAGGCACCCATCGGATCGAACAAGAAATGGGTTAAACTCGAATATAGATGGGTTCCGAAGGCTCAATCTCCCAAATCACCTAATGACTCTAATATTTCTACGTCTTTTGTTTGGGATAAATAGGATATGTCATGGGAGAGAGTACCCTGCAAGGATGAAAAAGGTCGACCCAGTTTCAAAATGGATTGGGTTCCAAAGACCAACTAATCTCGCTCTGTGTCGGAGCAGCTATGGAGGCATATCATCAGACTTCGGTTTGTTGGTAGTGGCTATTCCGGGCACATGATAGGGGACATCTCTCAACTGTACAACATTCACACTTTTGTTTGAGAGTATGTGTCCTTTGCGGGAAGGGAAGAAAGGAAGGGATCACTCATGGGGTTAGTACTTAACGATGTGAAGAATTTTTGGATCTGTTCTGAGATTACGCATGCTATTCTCAGACCTTCTGGATGCAAATTCAATCGGTGACTTACGGTTTGAGTTTTCTTCTCTATACTCCTGAGTTTTTCTTAAGCTGATTCGCTTTAAAGACAAATTTTTGTTTTAGGATAGTTTAAATTTGCGCATTTACTTTCGTTTCTCTCCTATGCACAAATTTAGGGGGAGAAGTAAAAACAAAACAAAAATTAGAAAAGTTTCAAAAATCTAAAAACATTAGAAAATCAAAAAATAAAAAAAATGTTGGTTATGGAATGTGTTTGTAGAAGATGTTTTGGGAAGTGATATTATCAAGTGATAACAGGCAATCTAAGTCTGCGTAACGTACCCAAAGTTGAAGGGTCTATGCTCTGATTTGATGTGCTGGTAGGCACGAGAGATTAAAATGGACATGACTAGGCAGAGTTGAACTTAGGAAATTTATAGACTTGACAAATCTTGACCTGGTTAGATCCGTTTAGCCTGACAATACGACGCTTGAATAGATTGAGCAGGGATATATATATATATATATATATATATATATATATATATATATATATATATATATATGGGAATCTACTCGTCACATTAAATAACCCATATCTAGAACTGTGGATTCACTTTTCCTCGATGTGCGGATTCTGTCCTTAATTCCGGTTGGATGGGGCGACTGGTAAATTCCGATAAATTAGGTCTGTAGAAAATGTTTTCTTTCTCTCTGTCTGTTAGTCATATGTTGCCTCCTCTGTGTGATCGGGAGATCCGACCTGGAATGTAACATATGCAATTCTATTTCTCTACATCTTCTCTCTATGTAATTCTTTCTATCTGTTAGCCGTATACTGTCTCCTCTGCGTGACTCAAAATCCGACCTGGTACACAGTATATGCACCCTTGTACTTCTCAATCCCTCTAAAACTATAAGTAATAACAATCTGAATCTATCCTCTCTCCTAATGATTGTCTGCTCACCCGATGTAAGGAGTACTCTGGAAGTCCTTGATGGCTGGGGCATATCAGGAAGCGGGAAACACGTTTTAGTACAACTAAAATTGAACACATACAGATTGTCTGTAGATCTCGCTGCTCAATTTAGGTGGACAACAATATCTTTGGTCGTCATCAGCTGAATGGTCCTTAAGGAATATTATCTAGGAACTTAGGATCACATTGTCTTGTCACTTATAGTATGTCCTAATTTTGTCACAATCTCTCGTGTTTAAGTGGACCACAATATCGGCGATTGACTAGATCTATTCATCAAGGGAGAGGTACTGATAAACGGATAAAGGCTGTCTAAAAACTTTGATCCCAAATCACTCTTAAAGTTAGATATCATTTTATTTTTTTGTTTGTTCATAGTGTTCTTCTAATTTAAATATTAGGGGAGAATTAAATTTTAAAAAAATAAAAAAATCAAAGAAAAATCAAAAAATTAAAAAAATATAGTGTTATTTCTGTTTTATTTCTTTTTCAGAAAATATGAAAATCCAAAAATATTTTTGTTTCTATTTTAATTTGTGTGCTAAGTTTTCTTTTAGTTTTGTTTTGTCTTGAAAAGTGAATTCAGGTGAAGATGAAACTCATGGAGTTTGTGTCGATGATTTTTGAGCCAAGGATTCGTCTGTGAGCATCGAAGAATTCTCATTCGAAGGAGCAAGAAATGAAGATTATTCTTTCAACATTCAATCCTTCAACCCCAGAAGCAAGGTTAAGCAGAAATTGAAGATTATGTGACGGATTGCATTGAAGCTGTGACAACCCGAAATTTCCATTTTGTACGAACACTAACTATTCAATAGAAGCTAGTCCAGTTTCAATGAACTTCAGACTTTTCCGAATAAGTTTGTGTACATTAGGGCTTACATTTAAGGAGATATCAGGAGAGTGGATGCTCATGGGTTTGTGAAACTTGACCATTTCAACACTTCATCATGTTAGAGTCCAATTCCAGAATAAAATATTTTCTGCCAAAAAATTTCAGGACTATAAATAGATTTCTGAACTAAATTATTCATTATTCACATTTCCAACTAGAGAAAAGCCAATTTCTCTCTCACGGATCTTTGGGTTTTCATCCCAAATCGTGAGTCTGCTTTCCTAGTTGTGTTTTACTACATGTTATATGCTTAATAACATAGTTTACATGTCAAATTTGTAAGATCCGGGAGTTTACTGCCCAAGAACGTTCTTGGGGAGTAAACTCCAAAACGAAGCCTAAGAGCTATCTAGTCCCATTTCCTTGTTAGGTAGCTAGTTAAGGACATTATGTATGATCTTTTAAGGCTAGAACACAATCAAGAACACTTAGCTTTTGGAGTTTACGGCCCAAGAGTTCCTTGGACTGTAAACACCATTTTTCAAGGGCTTAAAGTGCCCTAAACACCCCTTAAGGCTTTAGACAATAACCCTCTATTACTTGTAGCTTGAATGGGGAGTAAATCACATCAAAATCATCCCTAAAGGGGAGTTTACGGCCAAGAAATACTCTTGGTCTGTAAACTCCAAGTGAAGGCACCAAAGTGTGCCTAAAGTCCCCTTTAGCCTTAAACAAAAGTCTAGAATATATCCTTTGTGTGCAAGAGGTTTAAAAGAATTAAAACACCCACGCCATAGGAGTTTACGACCGTAAACTCTAGGGGATATGGTCTTTAGGCCGTAAACTCCTCAAAGGAGCATTCTAAGGCCCTAAACTACCTAAAGGATTAAACCACCAATGCTAGGCTTATTCTAGAATTCATTTAACACTTTAAAACACCCAAAACCACCAAGTCAAGAGTTCACGGCCGTAAACTCAAGGGTTTACGACCGTAAACTCCAAAGGTGGGGTTTGTTGGGTGGTAAGCTCATATACAAGGTCATTTGGTACATTAAACCCCTTTAGCCTTGTCCCGTAGCAACTTAGATGCAACCATTAGGACCTATAACACTTATACAAAGTGCTTACATGTTCCTAAGTGTCCCAACTTATTTCATTAAGTTATTATTTGGCTAATTAGTTATATATATGCTTATTATATGATAACTAGGCTCGTGCGTGTGAACAAGTCTCCGTTTGCCACCTAGCACGATATCCGACACTACAATCCAAACCACTCACCACAAGTGAGTTCATACCCCTTTAAATTAACCTTTGAAATATTTTAAATGTTTTAAATACTTTATGGGGGGATACAAGTTCAATGCTTATAGTTATTGAAATCAATCACATGTGATTGCATTAATCACATGTGATTAATAACTAGAAAACCAATGATTTTATCACTGTTCAAACTATTTATCAAACTGCTTTATCGAAATGTTTTACAAACTCTTTTACTTATCAAACACTTTTATTTAAACTTTGTTATACTTCTTATAAATTGCATGCCCATATATGTATAGATATATAAGCAATGTTTAAAGGGATTAGGAAGACCATCCGCCCTATTTCCTTTTTCTCGATTTGGATGTGGTCTGGTGGGATTTCGGGTGACCATCCGAAGGTCGTTTCAATATTAGTTATATATAAATTATACATATATAGACATAAAAGTACTTCCATATTCATGCGTACTATACACATTACTAGTAAGTTACCATCGGGGTAACACAGGATCATACTACTACAACTGTTAGATCAATGAGTCAGTTCATTCATGAGTCTATACATTACATTACTATGAGAACATATACAACTATACTAGAAAGAGAACATATACAACTATACTAGGAGGAGAACATATACAACTATACTAGAACAAGAAACAGTACATATACAAGAATACGATAACAATTGTGATCTACTGGATCGGAGCATGCCTTAAATGTCATGGCCCGAGTTGTAGCCAGAATTCTCTTGGAGGGAGAGCGTGAGTTTGCGTATAGATCTATACTGGATTGACTATCCTACACCTTGTTGCTAGCTACAGCCGGACCTGCAGGTCTGCGGGTGCCAAACGTCATTCCGTTATTACGACCATTCGTATGTCGTTGTTACCAGTCGATAGTATGGTGCAATTATCACATTATACCTTAATATAAATCCGGTTTAAGGTAGTTAGTACAGCAGTAGTTCCTATAATACAAAACTACAGTACTACAATGATTTACCCATTACATATTTTTAGTGATAACCTCACTTAAACATTAATGTACAAACTATATTTGTTAAATGATAGTTACACTTGGGAAATTACACACTTTTACAACAAACGAGCATACAAAACAGTAAAGCCTTGGTAGAATGCTACTTTAATAGAAAATATAGGATTTTCTGAGAGATTCAAACTTTTACAAACACTTACATACATTTTTCAAACTTATACTTCAGACACGTTCAAACGTTTTGATAACAAACATCGACACTAAAATACTTATGAACTCACCAGCTTAATGCTGATAAACTCTTTCAA